>NW_026898714.1:0-57535 GCF_033153095.1 Gastrolobium bilobum
ATTCCATTCATTTTTTTAATAAAATTAATTTGCATAATATTTCATTTTTATTATAATTTTTTTAATTCTCAATTGAACTTTCGTATATTGGATGGTAATGGTAGCGTAATTATTAATTTACTTTAACAATTAAGAACATATTTTAAATAAAATAATAATAAATATTGAAGACAAATAAACATTATGTTAAAAATTTTAAAGAAAATAATAGAATAATAAGACTCACAACAATATATTGTGTGAGCGTTAGTTAGAAAAATTTAATCAAGTAATACAGTAAAATTCATTTGGGAATGAAACAAATTCACTTTTAATTTTTTATAAATAGAATGGAATAATGAATGTAAAACATCACTTTTAATCATCTTTATTTCTTACCCACGCTAACACGTTAGCTTCTATAGATTTTGCCATCTCATTCTTTTCATTTTAGACAAATATGTATTTACTGATGTTCTTAAATGCATCTTAAGGCCGTTTTCTGTATAATACATACATATATTGGAACATTTTAAAATACAAAAATAGAATGAGAATTATATATGCAACTTTTCAAATCATCCATTATTTCTTATATTTAATAATGGGAAAAATATTGCTCCCGGAGATAAAATTATCTCCAGTAAACTCAAAACGACGTCGATGTGAGGTTATAAGATTAAAAAATTATAATGATAAAGACTAATATAACCCTGTAATATATTATAATTACAAAAACACATTAATTTCTGTTCCAAAGCTCACTGAAGATAATTTTATCTCCGGTAACTGAAGAAATCATTTACCCTTTAATAATTCTCTTAATATAGACACAAAAATTTAAGCATCCCCATTCCCCTCCAAACTCCTTCATAGGGAAGTCCGACCTTAATGAATAAGAGTAAAATGATTGTAGTTGCTTCTGCTCAATAGCTGAACCAACAATGAAAATTGTCTTCTAAGTTTTGACTTTTATCCTAATAATAACTTCAGTTTCTTCCACCTTTCACAGAAACAAAAGCCCCAATATCCATAAGCATGTCAAATATAAATTATGAACAATTCAGTCCCCACCCCGTCTCCTTCTCCTTCTCAAAGCCCCTATAAAGATCAAATTAAGTTCCCTACATAACCTTGACGATGGGATAAAGGACAATTGGGTGGGGTAATAGGCAAGGTGGAAAGAAAACTTCACCAAGCTGCTCCAAACAGCAGTGAAAAGTGAAAAATAATGACTTTAGTTAAAAATAAAATTTAAGGAATTTACTTGGAATAGACTGGGACATGATTCCAACCCTGTCAAATGACTATTCCCTATCAATGTGTAGAAACTATACATTCACCTTAAAACACAAAGGGAAAATCTCAATGCACAAGACTCCCCGATTTGCGAGGATAGGAGCAAGAGTCAATAGTACACAGCCTTATCCTTGCATTTTAATAAAGAGATTGTTTTCCATACTCGAACCCGCGACCTTCAGATCCCAAGTAGCTATCTTACCGCTGCTCTAAGGTTCACCCTCATTCACCTTAAAACATATTAATAAATGAGAACATCCATTAAGCAGAATCCCTATATTCTATGTGAAATTATATTCTCATGTTGTATGAGATTCATCTCTTATGTTACACTCACATAAAAAGATATGCTTTTTTTTTTTTTTTTTTTAAAAAAAATTGGTGGGCCCAACTTTTCTCCTACTATATGAGAGAAGTAAATACCATATTCTATACACCAAAATGTTCAATACACTGTTCACCCTCCCCTCCACCACCAGAACTGTTTAAACAAGTATATCTTTCTCATCCTAGAATTGTAAGTCAGGAAAGCTCTGGCTTTGACAGGATCAGCATTTAAATATTCAAATGCATACATCTGTTTTCCCTCTTCCAACCCATCTATCTCCATCACAGCCTGAAATAGCTCTGCAGCATCAATTGTGCATTTGTTGTGCTCCATTGAATCAGCCAATCGTTGTATGCTTGATGCCACCGTCATCAATGCATCCTGAAGAGCATCTGAACTGCAAGGACGTTTGGGAAGTTGTCTCAGAGGTTGAACCGCAGGAGGCTCCGGTATCTGACCATACTCTGGAGGCACACTGTAAGACTCAGTTCCATCTGTCTCACTCATGTTTTCTGAACTGGGAGATGCAAATGAGGCTGATTCATCTTCACAGTTCTTCATGTCCACTTGATTTTTATCACCCTTCATCTTAGCCCAACGACCAGGAGCTTGATCATTCCCACAAACAACTTTAAGCTGATCATACATATCTATCTGCTTTCCGCGAAATCCTTTTGCATCAGGGTGTGTCTATCCAACGAATTAGAGAACACTAGAATAGGTATTTTGAATTAATGCATAACATTCATAAACTGGGAAAGATTAAAGATAGACTCACCGAAACATATCTCTTCCAAAGCTCATCACGATCACACTCGATCATATTTGTATTTGGATTCCACCAGAAACCATCTTGACTTAGCACATCTTTTATTACTTTATACCTCTTCTAAAGTGTCTTCAGACGGTTGATAATTTTTTGATTATTCATATTTAAGTTGAAACGAGTGTTTACAGCTACACAGACAGCAGCATATGCATTTTCACTGAAACATTTGTCAATTCTGTTTCCATTTTTTGCTTGAACAACCAGAGCTTCAATTAGGCATTTATCCATTGCAATTGACCACACAACATTTCTTCCTTTATTTTTCATATCCCTTCTGTGTACTTGCAGATCACAGTGCTCCATTTCTACACGCTGACAAAAAATTGAAACAAACAGTTCAATATAATAACACATCATAACATTTAAGTTGATTTTATTATCCCCATTTAATTAAACATAGTATGAGCTACGAACCACTAAGTTACTAAAAGTTTTACAGAAGCAATGGGGAAGAAATGGTATGAATTCTGAAGTAATAAGAATCCAATACTTGTGAGTGCCTACGTGTCAAAATTCACATGCAGTACACCCAGAAAAGGTTACATCATAAAGGAACAATACTTTTAGGTTCCATTAATGAAATCTTGAACTTAAAAGAAAAGGAAATTAAGGGCTCATACTAATAATCGTCTCTATTAATATCATTAATATTATAGAAGCAACCTCAAAGAAAATATTTTCACCTAACAAAAAAATAGTATAATTGAAATCCCATGCTTACGCATTCTTTATCAATTGAATAGAAAATAGCATTCTGACATCAATGTACACGGTTCTGAGACCAGAGTTTTCTTTTAAAATGTTTATTGATTACCTACTGACAGAGCCAGTCAATAAAGGTACCACTCTCGGTTATCAAACTCATAGATCCTACCTAGGATACCTGTAAAGCACGAGATTGTATGTCATAACACCAAACCTAAGATTCTACCAATAACAAAGTTTTATTTAGAAAATGTATAAATATAAAATAACTCTGAATACCTTTAAAATCACAACTAGTCTAAGTCAAAAATACATAACAGAGAAAAGTCAGTAAAAGATATTAACCCTCTAATAAAACAAAGGTCATAAAAGATTTAGATTTAATATGATATGATTATGTACATGCTGTGAATAAATCCATATACTTTGAGTTAATCTCATGGACAAGTATAAACAAATTTATTTAAGAAAAGTGGTACAGAGAAAATATTAATGTTATAATATTACATCCATTCCTATCCAACAATATATATATATCATACCCACACCCATAATGCACCTAGTGGACATAAATGACACCTAAGCTCTTTTCTTCACACCAAGTCAGAGTCGCACACTTTATTCACTCCTAAATCCCCACAAGTAATGTTGACTGCTGACAAAGTTTTCTGTAACTGCAAGAGCCACAAAATCCTTCTATATATATATATATATATATATATATATATATATATATAAGCTAGCTTAAGCTTATGTTAGAGAGATATAACATAAAATTATTAATGTGACATTTACTTAACAACTTAACTTTTTGGGTTAAATTGGCCATTTACATTATATCAGAGCCTCTGTGACCAAATGATTACAAGTTTGAGGAATTTCTTAACACAAGTAGGTAGTTTGTGAATTGTTCACCCTTCAAATACAATAGACTCTTGTGTGAGGGGACATGTTAAAAAAATATAATATAAAACCATTAATGTGACCTATACCAAACATCTTAAGCTTTGGGGTTGAATTGGAATTTTACTGCTTAGATATCAGATCATTTTATTAATCAAGACCAGTATAAAATCACAGAGAATTAACTAAGCTGACTCAAGTTGCATTCCTAATCAGCTATAGAACAACTTGAATCCATGAAAGATGGCTCCGGGCTCCCAAATGTCCACAATCAAACTCTTGATCCAGTATCAAGACTCCAATTATGTTTTTACTCTGATATCAAAACATTGCTTATGCAAAAAATTCAGCTATTTCTTTGAGGAAAAAAAAAAATTCTAACAAAATGATGTCTAACATGATACTCCTTTCATATTCACCAGATTAACAGAACTAATAATAATAATAATAATAATAAATGCTTCCACTTCAAATAAGATAAAACAAACAACCCAAAATGGAATCAATTCAGCTAAAAATCACATTCAATCACTTGCAAGTACAACTGTGCTATTACAATGGAGTTACAAACACATGATAAGAAGCTTACTGGAGAGTGTGCACTTAAATTTTACCAATAAATTCATTTTGTCACCCCAAATTCTTGAATCAAACTACGAAGCTTTCACAAAAAACAATAACTGCATCACAGCGAAGAATATAATATGCTTAACAATTACCCGATCGCAGACAGACGCAGCAGCAGCGTCAATGGAGTGAGGGACAACCCTGACAGCTGAAATGCATGATAAGGGTTTTTCTCGGGAAAATACGATGGGAAAATTTCGTGTGCACTTTCCCGCACACCAAACAAACGCAAGCAAAAGAAAAGTTGATCAGGGGCACCGCAGTGAGAAAGATCAACTGAAGAACCTATCATTAAGAACCACGTGTTCAGAATATTCAACCCAAACAATACTAGTATGGTAGTTTGGAAAGACACAGGATCGTTTTTTTTTTTTTTTTTTGAAACGTTTTGTGAGTATTCATTTATATCTTTAGCTATTCAAAAATATATGTTAATATTTAATGATTTAAAATAAAATTCCACAAAATAAAAAAATAAATATAAATACAATAAAGTGAATAAACATTAACAATACATATCAAAAAAAATTTAAAAAAAATTAAAATTCTTATAAAATTTTAAAAATAATATTTCAAATAACATGGAAATCTTAATTATATATTTTCTAGTAATCATTTACATAAATAGTTATTAGATGAGTAGAATTTTTTTGGTATAATGTTTATCATTATGGATATATTTTAAAAAAGAAAATCTAGCTCAGTTGACAACTGAGTTTCCAAAAATTTGCTTGGATGATGTCAAACTCTACTTCAAGCAAAATTTTCAAAATTTGCGGGGTCAGAGGATGTGCGGCATGTGCATCTCTCCTCGATTGGGGTATTAGTAGGGGTGTTCATCAACCGATCCAAACCAATTCAAACTGCGGTGATCGAATCAAAAAATCGATAACCGAATAAACCGAAAACCGAAAATAAAAAAAAACGGCAAATTTTAATTGGATTTGATCGGTTTTCAGATTGATGAAAACTGATCCAATCCAAACCGATCCAATATATTAATTTCTTTTTACCTACTTGGGTCTTTCCCCAATCATAGTCCAAAAATTTCTAAACCCAAGACCCATTAACACATCAACTAAATCAAAAAAAAAAACTAGTCACATCTCATTAACAAAATTTCATCTATGTAGAGTTTCATATCTCATTGTCCAAAAAAAAAACTATATTATCGTTTACTGATGCTTTTGTATTTAAATTTTCTTTTACAAAGCCAATGTATACAAAAGATGTTATTTGAACAATAATTATGAAACAAGTTTTAGGATTTTCAAAAAACCGAAAATCGATCCAATCCAAATCGAAAAAAATTGGATTGGATCGGATTGGTTTGAAAAAATATTCAAACTGAATGGATGATTACATGACCAAACCGAAGGGATCGGATCGGATAATTTTTGCTTCCAAAATCGATTCAATCCAGACCGCGAACATCCCTAGGTATTAGTCTCATCTTTCCTTCGGTACCGAAGCTCAATGCACCTGCTGTTCTAATGAGTGGTAGTTGTCGGTGCCGTACTCCGAGGACAAGGTGACCCCGAAGGAGATTGAATGAGGATACCTTCAGTTTAGACAACAACAAAAAGGTTCATTTTTTCTACCGTCAATGTGGAAATATTAAAGCCAAAAAAAAAAATTGCTTATTTAAAAAATTAATTTTTTTTATCTTATCCCAAAGTGAAAGAAAAAATCATAATGTGTGTAGTGTATTAAATTAGAAAAATACAAATACTTTTTTTTTGGAGTTACCCAACCCTAATTATCTCTTTGAGACGAGTTGGCTCCCTCCGGTATCCCCACGAGCTTCGACTCTTTGAGCCGGCTATGAGACTAATCCGGAGTGCGGGGGAACAGTGATGGCTAAAGGTTCAGCCACCTCCCCAATAATGCATTCAGCGGGAATCGAACACATATCCAAACCCACTAACTCAGCGCCAAGTTACCAACTGAGCTGCACTCATTGGGTAAAAATACAAATACCTACGATGATTATGTTAAAAAAGATTATTTTCTAATTTAAATGGTGAAATATAAAAGTAAAAATCCATTACTCATAAATGGTGAAAATGCTCTCTTCGATGAGGGATTAATCTCATCCTTTCTCCGGTGGCGATGATCCAATGCACCCTCTATTTTGATGAAGAGATAGCTTTCGAGCTGTACTCCGAAAATAAGATGGTCGAAGGAGATTGATTAGGGTTACCTCTGGGTTTCTACCCAAAAAAAATCAACATAAGTTCAGATGAACTAAAATTAACAAAAGACTAAGGGTCTGTTTGATTGTGTTCTGTTTTTTTTGTTCTTAAAACTGTTTTGTAAAATAGTTATAGAAACAATTGTTTTCTATATTTTTTAATTTTTGAAAATTAAAAACCAAAACAGAAAATAAAAACAACTCAGACATGTTCTCTAAATTTGATTCTAAAAACAAAAAAAACAGTTATAATTTTCAAAACATTTTTAACAAAACAAGCATTACCAAACGAGTTTTTTAGTTTTTTTGTTCTGAAAACTAAAAAACTGTTTTTAAAAACAACAATCAAACAGAGCCTAAGGTTTCGTAAAAAGTTTTTAATAAACATAGATCTCAAATGAACTACGGTAAAAGTTTTTAATAAATTTAAATAGCAGAAAGAAAAAGGTACCATATTCCAATTTCCGTGTGCAATATGCTCGTGGATTCCTAATCAAGAAGAATTGTAAATGTTGAAAATCAAAGTCAGACTTTAAAGTACTTTATAGTGAGTTTGGTTTTCTAATTTTGGAAGTTACATTAATCTCAAAATCATGGCTTGAGTAAAAGTTACATGAGGCAAACTTACACTTAAAATATGATTTGGAGCTTTCCCATCTGAAAACGAAATATACTCTGCTTTTTTTTTTTTTTTTTTTTGCTGACTCTGAAAAAAATTATTTGATCCAATAAACAAACATGCTCTTTGAATTGTGGGGGAGCGCGCACACACACAGCCGTTGCCTATAAGTTGATCAAGTGAGTCTCCCTCAAAGGCAAATCTCTAAATTAAAGTTTCTTACTGATAATCACTCAAGTATTTCCAAACATAAGATTTCCAACATTTGATTTTGTTTATTTATGTCATTTTTAGTTTTTCTCTTTTCTTTATTGTGAGCATCACATAATTGGAGTGCATGTCCGTTCGATTGCTACATAGACTCACCTACAAAATTATATATATTTTATTTTCAATTTATTTTTTTACATAAATATTACGAAGATTATTAAAATACTTTCGATATTAAAAAAATTAGATAATATTTTTCTTATGTTACGTAAGAAAATTATTATCTCCTACCTAAACAATAGATAGAAGATAGAAGATAGAAGATAGAAAAGTGTTGGAGGTGAGAAAAAAAGATTTGTGGGACCCATTTGAAAAGTATGAGTATAGAAGATAATATTTTTCTTATATAACATAAGAAAAATATTATCCTAAAATATAATTATTTTTTTTCAAACCACATTTTGACTTAATTTATTTTCTCTCAAGTTATTTAGTAAAAATATCAGGAGATAATCATAAGATTGAAAAGATCCACCAATTTTTTTAAAAAATTAATCTTTTCTTATTTTAAAAATAAAAAATAATTTGAAACAAAATAAAATTAAAAAAAAAATTATTTTGAAACTAAATAATTATTTAATATGCCTTAACATTAAATGAATGAACAAAACTTCACCCCCTTTATTGTTGACTAATCATTGCGTGTTACTCTCGCTCTAACTCATTGCTGTATGGCTGGGCTATTGATTAGCTAACTACTCAATTTTTTTCACAGGGACCATTCCCTATTCTTTCAAAAAAAATAAAAATAAATAAATAAATAATAATAATAAGATAAAAAAATGAATACTTACAATTTTTTAAAATTGTAATTTGAGTAATAAAAGTTACTAAATAATAAAACTATTTACAGTTTACCCAAAAAGTAAAAATAAAAAAATATGTACTTCTATATATATATATATATATATATATATATATATATATATATATGGGTTAAAAAAATTTATGGCCACTTTAGATAAGGTTCAACATCAACATCAACAACACATTTATCCCAAATTAATTGGGGTCGGTGGTAGATGAACCCACATGAAAGATACAAAACGGTTGTAAAAATAAAAATAAAATAGTAATAATATATATATATATATATATATATATATGTATATGTATAAATAAATAAAAGTAAAAAAGAAAGGGAAAAAAGAAGTGGGGAAATGAAGGAAAAAAAGACTAAAAAGGGACCATCTGGAACATTTGAATAACAACGGGTCTAACCCTCCACCATACTTATAGCTTTCCATTCCGTTTTAAGACATATCGTCCGTCAATCTATATCCAACTCTATTAAATCTTGTTTTACTACCTTTCCCTAAGTCAGTTTCGGCCTACCTCTGCCTCTTTTTGTGTTGAGCTCTTGGTAACAAACTTCTTACAGGAGCATCCAGGGGCCTTCTCATCATGTGCCCAAACCACCTCAATCTATGTTCTCTCATCTTCTCGGCTACCGGTACTACTCCTACCTTTCGTCGAAAATCTCCATTTCTTATATTATCCATCATTGTATAACCACACATCCACCTTAACATCCTCATCCCTGCTACTCCCATCTTATGCTCATGTTGCCTATGTGCTGGCCAGCATTCCGCTCCATATAGCATTGCCGGTCTTACTGTAGTTTTATAGAATTTTCCTTTTAACTTAAGGGGGATTTTGCGGCCACACAAAAACCCAGATGCACTGCGCCATTTCATCCACCCTGCTCTGATTCTATGATTTACATCCTCATCAATCTCTACACCTTTTTGCAAAATGAAGCCCAGGTATTTAAAAGCATCTTTTTTGGGTACCTCTTGACCACTTAGATGCACGTGATCTTGGTCCTCATCTCGTACCAGAGAAAACTCACACTTCAGGTACTTCGTCTTGCTTCGACTTAATGTGAACCCTTTGGATTCTAATGTGCTTCTCCACAATTCAAGTTTTCTATTAACACCATCCTTGCTCTCATCAATAAGCACAATATCGTCTGCAAAAAGCATACACCATGGCACTTTCTCTTGAATATCTTTTGTTAGTTCATCCATAACTAAGGCAAAGAGATAAGGACTTAGAGTCGACACATGGTGTACACCTACCGTGATAGGAAAATAGCTTGGTGTTCCGTTACAAGCTTTTACACATGTAGTAGCCCCATCATACATATCCTTGATTGCCTTTACATACTTTGATGGGACCTTTTTCTTCTCCAGAACCCACCATAGAACTTTCCTTGAAACCCTATCATATGCTTTCTCAAGGTCTATGAACACCATATGTAAGTCCTTCTTCTTTTCTCGGTATCTTTCCATTAGTTGTCGCATCAAGAAAATGGCTTCCATGGTACATCTTCCTGGCATAAATCCAAATTGATTTATAGAAACCTTGGTATCTCTCCTCAAGCGATGTTCAATAACCCTCTCCCACAACTTTATAGTATTGCTCATTAGCTTAATGCCTCTATAGTTTGAACAATTATGTATATCTCCCTTGTTTTTGTAGATAGGCACAATCATATTTTTCCTCCATGCATCAGGCATCTTATTTGTCTGGAGAATCTTATTGAAAAAATTGGTCAACCATTTTATTGCCACATCCCCCAGGCCTCTCCACATTTCAATAGGGACACCATCAGACCCCAAGGCTTTATTAGTCTTCATCCTCTTTAAAGCCTCCTTAACTTCATGTGTATTAATTCTGCGCACAAATCTTCTATTCATATCATCATACGCGTGCTCCAAGTCCACCTCGCTTGTATCTCCATCCCCATTAAACAGCTTGTTGAAGTAGTTCAACCATCTTTCATTTACATCTTCATCTCTCACCAAATTTTTTTGATTTTCATCCTTTATGCATCTAACTTGGGTGAGGTCTTTACTTTTCTTATCTCTTATTTTTGCAAGTTTATAATACCTCTTTCACCATCCTTGCTACCAAGATTTTTATACAACTCGTCGAAAACCTCGCCTCTAGCTTCTCGCACTGCTTTCTTTGCATTTTTTCTCGCCAATCTAAACTTTTGCAAGTTCTCTTCACTGGGACTTTTATGCAAAGATCTAAAGCACTCCTTCTTATGTTTAATTGCCTCTTGCACCTCTCCATTCCACCACCATGTTTCCTTTGTATGAAATCCATTTCCCTTGCTTTCTCCCAACACCCTCCTTTCCATATTTTGAATACACTTAGCCATCCCATTCCATATTGCATTTACTCCTCCATCAAACTCCCAAAGTCCTTCGCGCAACATTCTTTCATTGAACTTTCTCTCTTTTCCCTCCTTAAGCTTCCATCAACTTATCCTTGGGTTCTGAGCCCTTTTCCTCATTGTAAGTACTTTGTTGAACCAAACATCCAAGACTACCAGCTTATGTTGCGTAGCGACACACTCTTTAGGGTAGACCTTACAATCGACACAAGAAGTTCTATCTTCACTTCTAGCCAGAAAGAAATCAATCTGACTACGATTTTGGCCACTATGATAAGTGATTAGATGTGACTCCCATTTTAGAAAAAAAGTGTTCACTGTTAGTATTTGGGTGTCCTAGAGACAATCTTATGATTAAATAAGGACATAGATGTAGACCTTTTTAATATTGTCGCAAATAAATAAAAGCACTCTTATCTTGTTTCATAATTCTGTCTCGATATTAATGTTAATATATTATGAATAACTTGATAAACCCCGTGGAATAAAATAGGTATCTCTTGAGTATCTGTGATGAGATCACAATCATGAGGATTCAAGAATATCGGATGTTTATTCCTAATTTTATGTTCCTAGTCTAGAGATACTGAGAATGGGGTCAGTAATCTCGGGTAAGACTAGCACGACTTATCTACTTGTATATGGATACAAGGTATAGACCTCATGTGCTACAGATATGGAGATGTCTTAGCTAAAGTCGTGGGTGGACCTATAAGGGTATAGCTCGCACTGAACAGACCCACAAAGAGACTCTCTGAGGAACTCTCACAGAGAGTATCATTAGAGTAGTCTCTTTATATTTGGGTATGTCTTTCCTAAGACCAGAAGTTATTACCTAGACTGTGTTCTAGAAGGCATGCTTTGATTGTGCACCTCGTCTGCCTGAAACATGGAGACTCATAGGTATACTGTTGGGCTTGTCCTGAAAGAACACAGGGCTAGGGTGATAAGCTGAAGGAATTCGTCAAATCTCTGTGAGAGATTAGGTTATCTGTAAACCGGAGAAATCAGGATGACATTTACAGGGACTCGGGAATCTATGCATAGTAAAAGAGATCATGAGATGATCTGCCTTTAGAGTCTGTAAATTGAAGATTCCCTATTTCGAATAAAGCTTACCCTAAATCGCAGGGGTTGATACGCTTCCTTACCCTAGGTTTTATGGGAAGGTAACCGAGACAAAAGGAAATATATACGGCAACCAAATATGTGTAATAGGATGATCAAGTCATTAATCTAACTAGTTCTGGGGTAACAAAGCATTGCTAGTGCTCTGTGTTGTCATTAGATGGGTTGTGGGCTTATTGGGCCCAAACCCATTTATGTCAGTGGCTATGTTGGACCTAATGGGTCACACACTAACATCTAATTGTCTAGATGCTCTAGCATTAAAGGTATTGGGCCTAACAATTGTTATTAGCCCAAGAAGTAGTTTGGAACTCCACAGATAGGGTGGAGGGCGCATGGATCTAAGTAATGGGCTTGGATAGTCCAAGACATTACTAATTAATTTAATTAGTTAAATTAATTATCAAATGTTTAAATTTTGAATTTTGAATTTGAAATTTGAAATTTGAATTTTGAATTTTGAATTTTGAATTTGAATTTTGAAATTCGAATTTTGAATTTTGAATTTGAAATTTGAAATTTGAAATTTGAATTTTGAATTTTTTTTTGAATTTTGAATTTGAATTTAGAATTAGAATTAGAATTTAAAATTTAAGTGTTTGAAAGTTTGAATTCAAATGTTTGAAATTCGAATTTGAATTGGCTATGAAAAGTTGTTTTATAACAAAAAGATAAGATGAGATCTTGTTGGAACATATCAAGAGGAAATCTTTTGGACATAATCTAAGAAGATTTGGGGTGCTGATTTGGCTGTTGGTTAGTCATCAGAATCAGCTCCAGAAGATACGATCTGTTGGGAGAATATTTGAGTGATTTGATTCAAGTTTGAATGCAACTACTCAAATGTATCTGGTCATTATTTAGGCTATATGGGGCGCACCATATAACTGATTATATGATGATTTATGATCAGATATTTGATTAGGTTTTGAACCTAATATATCATAAAGATATGATAGGATGTTGTTGGCAAGATTTGATGAGATTTGATTTGCAACAAATCATATTCTCTCTCTCTCTCTTTGATGGAGCGCCCTTTTGGAAGGGATTTTTATTGATTAAAAATCTGATTTGTTTTTAACAAATAGGCTCCTCTTGTGCGCCTATATATATATATGTTCCTTCTAGGGTTTTTAAAAAACCAACCAAGCCATTCTCTTCTCCTCTCCTGCGCCACTTTTGTGAAGTTTTCACATTGAAAGCTTCACTCTTTCAAACACTTTTACCTAGCCTTTCTCTTCACACAGTGTGCGCTTAGCAAGCCTCATTGTAGTGATCACTTGGCGGTTTCACAAGAAGGAGTTCTTGCACCTAGACGCAGTGGGTGGTGTGGATCAACGTTAGAGGGTCTGAACCCTTCACACATACCTTGGTCATCACGAGTTTTCACGAACAAGGTAACATCATGCTTTCCTAAAGCATGATCTTGAATGCATGTGTGTTCCGCAATGAAAAAGTTTTGTTTTTTCCTCCAGCATGCATCGGCCTTCAAGGCCATTTCCAACTTTCATTCACTAGCATCAAATCGTAGGCCAGTGCAACATTCAAGATATCTTCTACAGTCTCGTTTCTCGTCCCATAGCCAAAACCTCCATGAATTATATCAAAACCTCTATTGATTTTACCAACATGACCATTTAGATCTCCTCCTAAGAAAATCTTCTCCTCTCAAGGTATTCCCCTCAAGACCTCCTCCAAGTCTTCCCAAAATTGGCTTTTATCAATTGGTTGCAATCCAACTTGGGGTGCATACACACTGAGGATATTCAAGATTAAATCACCCACAACAAGCTTAACCAGAATAATCTTGTCGCCTTTGCTTTTGACATCCACAACTTTATCTCTGAAACTTCTATCGATCATAATTCCAACACCATTTCGACTCTTGTTAGTACCTGTGTACCATAACTTGAAACCAGTTCCATCCACTTCCTTGGCCTTTTCTCCAGCCCACGTAGTTTCTTGCAAACAAACAATATTCACTTTCCTTCTAGCAAAAACACCTACCAACTCCCTCAGTTTACCCGTTAAGGTTCCTGTGTTCCAGCTTTCCAATCTCATCCTTAACCCCTGGGCTGTGCTTGCCCGCCACGCTCGCCCATCTGCGTGTTGGGATCCTGACATACTTCTCACCAAATTCGGGTGAAGACCTAGCGCCTTGCCTTGGGGCAAGGACCCTAGCCCACTTTTCACTACACCTCGGGCCCGATGCAGCGCCTTTCCTTGTGGCAAGGACCTTAGCCCATTTTTCGCTACACCCGGGGCACGATGCAACGCGTCGCTATGAAGGGTACGCCCCAACGAAAAATCATATAGGTTCATCACATAAAAATATAGCTGTTTTTTACGGCCGGTTCGCAACACCTGACGCTAACCCTCCTCCTTTATCCTGGCTTGGGACAGGCCATGCCTGCAAGCACACATGGGCGGAGTTACTTTAGATAAGGTTATCTGCAGTTATTCTTTTTTAACTAAGTCTGACAAATAAGATATAAAAATAGCATTTTCTCTCTTTGTCACGTCAGCCAACAATGACTGAGGAGAGAGGAAAAAAGAATAATTTTATTGTTGTAAGTGGGTTCATCCAAGGGGTTCATTCAGTTACTATTATAAGGGGTTCATCCAGTTACTCATATAAAATATTAACTATAATATTGAGACAAAATATGAAACAGGATAAATAGTGCTTTTATTATTTGCGACAATATAAAAGGTCCACATATGTCCTATCTAATCAAAAGATTGTCTCTAGGACATCCATATACTAACAAAAACTGTTAAAGAGAAAAATCAATGAAGAAATATGTACATATATGGAGTATGAAAATTTATTGTACATGTTCATTAACAATTTCTTTGTTTTTTTTTTAAAATTTTTTTTTTTAAATATCTAAACACTGATTAAATAATTTATGTAGATCCAATGTCATTTAAATGATTTTAGACATTTGTCACTAATTGTTCCATGTTTCTTTTTAATTATGAAGTTTTCTGTCCCTCTACATTGATGTTCTTCACATGTCATGACTAGGGGTATAAATAGGCCAAGTTAGACCAGGTCTTGGCTTTGATAGCCTAAGCCTATGTAAAATTTTTAGAGTCTATACTGGCCTATTAAAGACTTGATTTATAGGCCTGCCCTGACATATTATAAAAAACCTAATACAACTTGTAAGGCCTACCAAGTTGCAAACTAAAGTTTATAGGCTAAAACCAAATTAAAATATACAAGATAAAAAAAATTATTCACAAAGATCACATGAAACAAATTTTCATTAACATCACATGAAATAAATTTTCATTAACATTACATGAAATAATGTTCATAAAAATCACATGAAAATGTTCATAAAAATCACATGAAAATTTCATATATGTATATATACATATAATTTGCACTTTCTTGACTAATTTAATTTTATATTATATTTTTAATTTTAAATAAATATTTATTATTTGTTAAAATAACATCAATCCTATTACTTTAAAAATTTTAAGTAAATTTTTTTCCTAGTAGATTTGTATAATTACGAATTTTTTTTGATAATTTAATATGTCAAATTTTTTGGCCTCGACTAAAATTAAATCCTGGCTCTGCCCCTGAGTTTGACTAAACAAGTTTACTCATAAATAATTAAAGATTAAAATATTAAAACACCAAACCTATGTATTCATGCACGTACTTTCTAGTTAACTAGGTACTAATAACATTTTTCATTAAAAATGTCAAGGTAATATGATTCATCTTACTCTAAGATAAAAATTACATAAAGAAACCGATCAAAGACTAATTTCTATATCTAAAAATGAACCCACAAAGAGCTAAGGACCTTTGCACTCTGTGCAAAGTGTGATGTATTCTATCTTCTTGTGCAAATCTCCAGATGGAGAGATGCATAATAACCAAAACAGTCAAATGGAATCACAAGGAACCATGATGAAGGAATATCTGCAGTGCCCCTTGAATGTTCTTGGTAAAAGATTTTAACATTAAACAGCATCCCTGAGACGTGGCGACTATAGCATAAGCATACCCTGGCTAAGATGCAGCTAATAGTGACCACATTTCCCATATTCTCAACAACATTGTTGTTGAGAATAAACAAATTTCCATCTGTTTGCTCTTGAAGAATAAGGAATTCATCATAAGGATTCACAGATACATGGAAAGAGTTATTGTATAGAAATTGGATTTTAGAAGTTTTATGTTTATTGCTGAAGTGGGGGGATAACTCCTTTGATGAGGCAAAAACCTTTGTGTGTGCAGAAACATGGAATGTAGATACATTTCTTCTTATGGTTATTCCTTTCTCTGTAACTCAATGTATCTCTGCAACCATATTTTGCATTAAGGCATGATATGTTAATAGATTCCAACACTTTCTAAATAGCTCTGCAGCCGTTGTAAGGAATTGAAGATGAGCATTCAAGACACTCCCTTCCAAGAGCACAACAGGTAAAAAATTGTTCGTTGTTTTTTCTAGACAGACGCACTGGTTCGATAATCAAGCAAAATGCCCATTCTCGCACTGTATTTCCACATAAATCACAAATGAAGTTATTAAATTAGATTTTGCATTATATGGTACCTTATGACCAACAAAAATAAACAAATGCCTTAGAAAGGCTTGCAAATTGTAGTAAAAAGTTCAAATTTCACACAACAAACAAGCCAGATAACAAATAAAAGAAAAACAAACAAAAAGAACCACAAGTGCCACACAAAAAAAACTTCTCATATATGAATACCAGATTAAAAGCATGCACAACACCTTGTTTGACTAAGAATCTAAGATTAAGTGCAATTCCTAGTGATGTATCAGAATGATACTTAATACCATAATGAAAAATGCAGCTTACTTAATCAAAATTTTCTAGCAATAAGCTCAAAGAAATTAAAGTTCATATCACATAAAGATTTTTTGGTCTCCTGTTAACACCGTACATGATATATATATATTTTTTTTTTGGAAATAACGTACATGATATATTGGATATGAGACTAGAGCTAAATAATATAAACAATTACATTTCGAGTAATTAACTATTTATTTTGATAAATATGAATGAATATGTGATACATTAGTATATGTATATTTGTTTTTGATCATAAGTTAACTTATGATGCAGTGAAGAGCACTTTTGATAGTAATTTCAAAGAAATACCCTTACCTTTCCAGGCAAGTATACAGAAAACAAGGTTAAAAGACTCAATATTATAAACTGCCAAGACTTGAGGCACTCAACAAAAATAACATTAGCGGAGGATCACCATATATGCATATAATCAGTGAACAGTAAATGATAAATATAATCAAATTAATCAATAGCAAATAGAAAATTTTCATTCCATATAATTCTGAATTTGATTCTCGAATTAGGGTAAAACCGATAGGCAATCACATTTTTTTCACCAAAAACAAATTAAACTGCAAATTAATGAAAAGAAAACAGTAAAAGCTGAAGTTTAAGAATGATGCATAGGTCAAAGATATATATATATATATATATGTGTGTGTGTTGGGCTTCATCCTTCAATGCTAAGCTCAAGCCCATTGAGGGGTTTCCCAAAAACCCTAAACCTTAAACCCTAAATTCCACCTCCTCTATATATTCATTAGTTGAGAGTGGAGGCTAGGTTAAGAAGAGAGAGATTAAAAATTTGAGAGAAAATTGTTTGAGCAAAGCTTTATGCTTTGTATTTGAGAGATCTCTAGAGAGAGTTTGAGTGAAACATCTCTAGGGAGGTTTGATTATCACCATTGTTGGAGAGGTTGAGTTAACCACCACATTGGTGAATTTGATTCTTTGTAACCATTATTTTCATAGTGGATTTTTGATCTGGACTAGGGTCCCGTGGGTTTTTATTTCTTCATTGGAGAAGGTTTTCCCACGTTAAAACTGTTTGTGTTCTCTCTCTCTCCTTCTCTCTCTCCTGTTTTTGTTTTCGTTTTTTTTTTGCTGCGCTTCCCGACCTGGTAAAGTTCAGACCGAGGTATTGCCGAGATCCGAGATCAGGATCTTGCTGACTGACTTCCGCAAAAGGCTGTAGAAGCCGAGTTTGAGGGAACCGAGTTCCCAACAGTGGTATCAGAGTCCGAGTTCAACGGGTTCTGAGGGAGACGAGATGGAGACCAGTGGCATAACCAATGATGGGTGTAACGCCTGACAACTTGCAAGGATCAACAACTGTCCTCACACACTAACACGAGATTTTTCAGCGTGCTTTGTCCTCACTCGCACACTTCCCGGGAAAACTTCCCAGGAGGTTACTCATCCTAGAATTGCTCCAAGTCAAGCACGCTTAACTATGGAGTTCTTCTGTTCTGGGCTACCAAAAAGTAGATACATCTTGTTAGTATAGGTAGTACCAATTAATTATTATAAGCTATTCCCAACTGTACCGTCCCATACCACATAGTCTCTGGAATCCCTCTCTTTCGGGTGTTAATTCGATTCATTCATGTCCCCCCTCCTTAGAAGCCTGCCAGGAGCCGCTCCTTGTTTGTGCGCTTTCGCACCATGCCTTTTCGCACCGACGATCACTCCCCGCCCTCGTTAGCGCTCGCGATGTTACAATGGGGACATGTTGAAACTGACCGCAGACAATTTCACCTATTGGAGACCGATGATGGAAGATCATCTCTACTGCAAAGATTTATATAAGCCCATTATCCTTGATAAGAAACCGGAATGCAAAACCGATAAGGAGTGGGAGATTCAGAGTCGTAAGGCGATAGCTACAATCAGAAAATATATTGACAAAAGCCTCTTTGAGCATGTGTCCAAGTTCACGAACGCGTACTAGCTGTGGACAAAGTTATAGTCCATGATCCAGAAGAAGACTCCCAGGAACAAAGCACACCTGGTTCGCCGACTTGTGAAGCTTGAATACAAGGACGGCATGAGTATGATTGAACACCTCAACATCTACAAAGGTATTGTGAATCAACTGTCAAAGGTTGAGATAAAAATTGATGACAAAATGCAGGCCTTGTTGCTGTTGAGCTCGTTGCCAGAAAGATGGGATACTCTGGTGGTGACCTTGAATAATTCGACTCCAGATGGAAAATTGAAGATGGATGTCGTGACAGACAGCTGTAAGAACCCGCACCGTTAATTAAGGAAGTTAATTAATTAATTATGTGAAATTAGGAAATGATTCCATAATTGACCCTAATAATTATGAGAAGATTAAATAATTATAGGAAGTAATTAATAATGCTGAAAGCCGCTTTTCTGACAAAAAGTGCAGATATCGATTCTGCTACTCGGTATAAATGCGTACCGATGAAGTATCCCGAAAAATTACGAAAAGTTTGTATATGTCACTAGAAAAATATATAGGACATGTAAAACAAGTTTCAAGTTAAAATAATGAGAACTGGTGCCAGAACTGATACTGGCTATGGAAAAGCGCGTACCGGAAAGGTGCTGCGAAAAATAAAATAAAAATATGATAAATCTTAGAAAAATGAGTAGATTCATAATCCTAAGTTTGGGATTAAAATGCTAAGCGTATCAATTAGCGCTAATACTGTGTGTTTAATTCTTAAAACACTATATGTACAACATTTTGCACTAAACCCTAGGCCATAACACTTATCCTACGGGAGTTTTTGGTGGTTGGTCAGCTTGTGAACTATTCCATTGCCTCCTTCCCTTTCTTTGTGAGCCAAGAGGCCATTTTCCTCTTAGAACCTTCATCAAAACACCTTGGGTGAGTGTGAAATATCTTGGTAAGGGTGTGGTGAGCTCCATTTCTGGGTTGTGGTACTGTGTGAAGTGAGTTGTGGGCTGACTTTATTGCTTGGGGTGGTTTGAGAGCTTGTGTCTTGCTGGTGTTGGTCCAAGAAGCTACCTTTGGGGAGGAAGGACCAACCTTGATCACCATTTTCGTGTTCTTTGAAGGTCAGACTTGTGGAGCTGTTGTGAGAGCTCCAAGAGCATCATCTACCTCTGTTTTGAGCTTGTGGTATGATCACCACTCTTGTTCTTGAGTTTCCTTGGTTAAAAGTGGAGTCTAGGCATGTTTAATGAGTTGTTTAAGTAACCAACTGATATATGAACCTAGAACAAAATAAAAATGCATGCTTTAACATTGGAATGGGTTAAAAACCCAACCTTTGGAGTGATATCTCGCGAAATGCAGAAACTACATTCTGTCGCGAAATATCCGGATATGGATATTCGGATATTGATATCCGAATATGGTCTTTGAGATATCCGAATATGGATATCCGGATATGATATCCGGATATGTCCCTGACAAATATCCAAATATTCTGGGTTTTCGAAGAACAGTAGCTGCACTGTTCATACATAATGATGTTATGGGTTTGTGGACCCTAGTGTGATGAAGTGGGACTTCTGTAATAATTGAACTAAGTCAGAATCAAGTGATTAAGGGCTTGTGGCTTTGTGAAAAACCTTAAGACATGAAAAGTAAAGGAAAGACGTTATCTTTATGTCAGATGCTTGTATGCTTGTATATTGATATGATTGCTGGTCTAAAACAGATTGTGATTCTGTTGTGTGTGGACCTTGAGCTAGTGTGGACTCTTGGCATTGGATAGTTAGCTTGCAAGGTAAGCTTTCGTGTCCTCGGTTTAGCCATTGTGTGGTTCCACTATACCCTATGGGGGAATGGTTTATATGCATGTTGTGTTTACATGCTTTGATAATTGAAAATGTTGTTGAGCTTTATGTGCAATTGCTTGTGATATGTATGTGTTGTTCTACTTAGACGGTTAGCCTGAGTATGTGGCGTTATACAAGACGGTGACACTGTGGGTGGGTGCAAGTGGCGTATTGCACTAATGTGGGTAATAGACGTATTCCTGCATTCTCTGGCCAGTAGATTAGTTATAACACACATGACATGATTATTTGCAGCATTGCACTGTTTTGGATCTTATACTATTTAACTGTTTTTGGAACTTATATTGCACATGTAAGTCAACTTAGGGTGGAAGATCCTTGAGGACCCCTTGTCTTACTGAGATTTCTGTTCAGAGATCTCACCCCACGTTTGGGGCACTTATTTCAGGTTCAGGTAACCCAGGGATTGAGACCTCTAGCGGCAGGAGGCCGGAGATTAGTTGATTGATGTTTATCTCCTTATGCTGACTATGCTTGGATGCTGGTTTATATCTATTGATATCATGCTTATAGCTTCATTTGATGATTTGTTGAGACTCTGTTGTTATGTCGTCTATTTGGTGAGCATGGGGTTTGTCTATGCCACATTGCCTTGACCTTATGTTTTTAGTTGTGAGTTGTAATAATATATCAGGATATTGTCTGGATTACGTGTTCTAGATCCGTGACTAGATACTCACTTATCCATTTATGAGGTATTTCAGTTAGTTGTCTTTTGCAATTTACATACAGGCGATGTTTTATGAAAATTATTAAGTAATCAACTTGGCTAAGTATAATGACGCCATAATTGAAAAGAAAAACAATATTCCGCATTTTAATTAAGTGTGGCTTAATACGATGACATATTAACAAACTGGGTATACACGGGATGTTACAACAGCCTCCTGGGCGAAGAAAGCAGGAGAAGAGAACGAGGTATTTCGAGCACGTCTGAGGCCAACGTTGCAGAGAATATAGGGTAGAAGCAAGAGTCGGGGTCGAGATCGTGATAGAAGAGGAAAGTCCAGAGGTCGGTCAAAGCCGAGATATGAGTTGAAGTGCTTTTACTGTGGAAAGACAGGTCATAAGAAGCCAGACTACTGGACCCTGCAGAATGACGAGAAGAACGGCTCTGTGAAGCCGGATCAGATTATTCCCAAGAAGAGGGAAGACAAGAGCACCACTGCGGTGGCTGCCAACTCGAATGCCGAGATATTCCTCCTTGGTGAGGATAATTATTTGAATGTTGCATATGATGACTGCACCTAGATTGTTGACTCTGGTGCCTCCTTCTACGTTACTCCACACAAAGGTTTTTTCTCCTCTTATCGAGGTGGTGAATTTGGAGTCGTGAAGATAGGAAACTAAGTGACCAGCAAGATTGTTGGTGTCAGTGATGTAACTCTGACTACAGATGTAGGATTCCGACTTGTGTTGAAGGATGTGAGGCATGTACCTGACATGCGATTGAACCTAATCTCGGTAGGCAAGCTTGATGATGCCAGGTTAGTGAACTACTTCGGTAGTTTTAGATGGAAACTGGCCAAGGAAAATTTGGTTGTGGCCCGAGGTAAGAAGGAAGGCTCCTTGTACGTGACGCAAGGAAAGATCAATGGCGGAGAAGCCAATTCCGTCCGAGATGGACCTAGCTTGGAGCTATGGCACAAGCTCCTCGGCCGCATGAGCGAGAAAAGGCTCGAGATCCTGAACAAGAAAGGATTACTGACCGGGTTGAAAGGTCAAGCGTTGGAGAGTTGCACGCACAAAATTTAAAGGTTGTATACCTACGTGTTAGATTCACATAGGTGCAAACCTCACTCAATTTGGAGCTCTGTATCATAAGATATCAAGTTTTTAATAAAATAGGTTCGTTGTTGTCCACACCAAAATATCAGGATATTGATGAAGGAACATCGGGATATCAATATCGGGATATCGATATCAGGATATTGATTTTCCAATATGGGGATATTTTGAGAAAATTTTCCAAAAATGCATTTTTTAAGAAGTTTTCCTACAAGGTTCAATTTTTACCCACAACAGAAGTCCAAGCTATCATTTTTATATATATTCATTCTTGCTTTCATCAAGGTTACTTAGTTCTTTCAACTTACATGTTAAAAATCCATTCTTTTCAAAGAAACTCAAAGAGAAGAGTTGAGGTTTACACCCAAAGCTTCAAAACAGAGAAAATGATGGACTTTCAAGGTCACAAACTCACACTATACTTCTGCTAAGACAAGTGGACAAAAATGGATTGGCCAAGGATGGTTCTTTCTTCTCAAATATGGCTCCTTGGTGCGCAAATGGTAGTGTAAATGCCTCCAACACACTTAACAAAGAAGAACATTCCTCTAACCTCACAAGGCAAAATCTATAACAACCCAAGAAGAGGTCTTTCTTCTTTACAAGCCTTGCTCTCAAGTATCTACAAGGTTTTCATGGTGAAAAAAGGAGGAAAAATAGTGTTTTGGTGTTTTTCTTGAAGAGGAACCATGATGAAGAGAAGATGGCAGCAATGTGAGAAGTGTACGAAGGGAGTCTACGTAGAGAATAAGAAAATGAGAGAGAGAAAGTTTACTTTATATCTGACACTCACTTAACTCGCCGATAATAACCCACACAGTTTATGTCCTTAAATCTCTAATAATTTTGTACCACCACGTCTTATAAATTTTATGACGTATAAAACTATAATTTATTTTTAGATCCAGGTATTTTTCTATACCCGCTATTTCTACTGCGGTACCCTCAGTATCAACATTTTTCATAAAAAATGACTACATTTCAATGACTAATATTTCCTATTAATATTACCATAAATATTTTGTTGTCATTAACTTCATAAAATTTATGGAATAATAATTTCTAATTATCTCTAAGTTTCGTGCAATATTTCCTACTGCATTTTCAACGTGAAACCCTCAATATTTATTCTTTTCACAAAAAGATGCTTGAACTTAAATTAATTAAAATAATTAAATCATGCATTTAATAATCGTTATTTAATTATTATTTAGTGATGGACATATTATGGGCTAATGTTGAGGATGTAATTGCACCAAGGTTTCTTGGGCCTTTGGATTCCATTCCAATGTCAATTAGGTACAATTGAAATAATGTGATTAGTTGCAGAAACAAACACATCCTGCCGAAATTTCCAAAAAAATAGTGAGATTTTTACCCTAACTTTTGAGATCGATATTTCCCTAATTTTTGGTCAAATGTGGTGTACAAGATACCATTTTAAAGCTTAGGATTTCCTCTTTATTTTCCTAAAATAAAGGACAATTATGACTTGAGGAACTTTCTCAGAATCGAAATGAGTGCAAACTGCCCTGTTTGGCGGATTTGGAGGCAACCTCTGTCTACGTTTTTCAAAATTCTATATCTCTTTCATTTGTTACCCAAATTAGGCTTATGATATATCAAAATAAAGATAAAGGTGTCGACTAGGACATATTAAAATTTTGGGGCAAACAGATAAGTAGAACGTCCGTAATTTTGAAAATAGTAAGGGAACTTAGTGAACCCGAAAATGCAGTGTTGACAATTTTAAGGAATTAACTTACAACAAGTATATCTGAAGTTATAGAACTCCAATTAAGGCGTGTGATACCTCATTGAAAATTTAGAAGAGTCTAATTTAACATACTAAAAGATGAGAATTTATGGACATGTAGTGCATCTGCAATTTTGAGAAAACCGAAGGTACCTTAAGTTTGTTAAACGCCAAATTGTGTAATTAAACTTTGTTTGTTTATGGGAACCACTTAACAACTTTAAATCCATGTTGTATGATGTTAAGCTATAGCATTTATGTTTTCGCAATAGTTTTGAGTTATGATAACAGTTTGTAAAATGTTTAATACAATTGTTTTAAAAATACAAGCATTGTTAAATTTCCCCCCCCGTATTTTCTAATGAGCTGTTGTGATTGTAACTGCCATTAATATCATAATTGATGATAACACACCAGTTCGATAATGAGGTGTTACATCAACAACGTCATACACGTCCGAAACCTTCACCTCAGTGTGGCACCAACCTGAACTGGCCTAACTTGAGACATAGACGTCTATCAAACTCGGCCAAGTATCTTAATACAAGGACGATCTTAGCAAAGATCTTAAAATACCTCAGCCAAGTATCAACCTCGGCAGACACACATCAGCTCGACCCTAAACGAAAGCTCGAATTCATAAATGAATAAATTAAGAGTAAATACCATTTTGAGTTCTAATAAAAAACACGGTTTCCACTTTAGTCCCTTACAAAAAAAAAATTAGTCTTGACGATGTCCCTAAGAAATTCAAAATGGGTCCGTTTAGATGAAATCGTGGTCCTTCACAAATTCAAAAAAGACCCACATTAATCCCTCAAAAGAACTAAAGTGGATCCACTTTGAGTTTCTTAGGGACCGGACGACTAATTTTTTTTTTGTAAGGGACTAAAATGGGAACCGTGTTTTTGTTAGGGACCCAAAAGGATATTTACTCATAAATTAATGTAATGTGAAATTCTATAGCTATTAGTGATAACTATTGTAAATTAATAAATGGAATTATTCTTTACTAAAAAAAAGATAAGAAAATTGCCATTTTAGTTTTATTATTATTTTATTTTTATTTATATTATTATTCTTTACCAAATCACTTTTTGACCTCTAATTCTCTCTCATGTTATTTAGTAAAATTATACGTAGATAATAATAATAAAATTGAAAATTAAAGATCCACCAATTTATTTATTTTTTTGAAAAATTCTTTTCATATTATCGAAAAAAAAATTCTTTTCATATTTTAAAGATGACAAATAATTTGAAAAAAAAAAATAAAAATTTTAAAATAAAAATTATTTTGAAACTAAATAATCATTTAATATACCTTACAAATCAAATGCATGAACAAAACTTCAACTATGAGGGGTGTCTAAACGTATCAACACCTGTGACACAACAAGTTAAAATGCAAGTTTTGTCGACCTGCGTGATAGAAAGGGTTGTGTGCAAGTTTGGATAAATGACAAGGATTAGTGTCGTGTCATGGTACCTGTGTGTTAAGCCGCAAAGATTTTTTGATAAAAAAATAAATAAAAAGTTGAAATTTTGATAATTTTGAAGTAGCCCATTGTGGGTCATAGGTAAATCCGCATATTGTATTCAGTTTTACTTTTTATTTTTCATTATTTTAGAAAAAAATAAATTTTAAATTTTTCTGGTCAACCTATGTAACACAACGTGTGGCGAGTTGTGTCTCGTTACAAATTTTGACCTAAGAACAAAAATGTGTCATGTCCGAGTTGGACAATTTGACCCACAGGTTAAACTTGACACGACATGAACCCGCTGACACGTTTTTGCCACCCTTATTATTTCTAAAAATAAATAAAATATCATAGAAAAGAATGCCTACTATTTTGTCAAAATTATAATTAAGTAATAAAAGTTACCAAATAATAAAAATATGCATTGTTTACCAAAAAGTAAAAATAAAAAAATTTATATAACTATTATAAATATATGGAATATATATATATATATATATATATATATATATATATATATATATATATATATATATATATATGGGGCAGATTATATTTACAAACTTTTTTGTTTACAAACTTTTACAAATTACACTATCTTCTCTCGGGAGAACACTCGTTACACTATGTTCTCCCGGGAGAACATAGTGTAATTTGTAAAAAATTTCACAAAAAGTTTGTAAACTGATCCTTCTCTTATATATATATATATATATATATAAGAGAAAATTATATTTACAAACTTTTTGTTTACAAACTACACTATGTCTGACTGGTCATACTTAGAGTAATTTGTAAACGGAACCGTCCTCGTATATATATATATATATATATATATATATATATATATATATATATATATATATATATATATATATATATGTATATGGGGCATGATCCTTTGACACCGATGTCAAACTTTGAAATCTGATACTAAATCATAACCGTTGATTTTTGCCAATCAACAATTATCATTTATTGAGAATTAATAATTAATTAATTAGTTTGATTGACGAAAATGATAACCGTTGATTGACGGAAATCAACGGTTAGGATTTGGTATCAAATTTTAAAATTTGACACTAGTGTCAAAGGATCCTGCCCCTATATATGTATATGGAAAAATGTTTTTTCTTTTAAAGAACATATAATTGTGTTATTTTAAGAGAGAGAAAGATATAATTTAGTATTTTTTTATTTTTATTTTAATTTTTTTAAAAAAAATCACCTACTTTCTCTCTAATGATTTCCGTTGCTTATATCATTCTCTTTCATAAAATGACATAACTGTACAAACACTAAATTCATATATATATTTCTTTGGTACAGTTAACTACTTAAGTAAGCACACACTAGATTTTCTTTTATATAGAGCACAATGTAGCACGTTTTTGTGAACATAGAAATTAAAACGGGGAGCAGCTAGGACCACACTGCAATAAAGAAAACGAATCACGGTCCCAAAGCAATATTGAAGAGTAAATTATGAACAGGATCTGTATTTGATTACAACTTAAACAGTGCAAACTGCAACCAAAGTAATCTAAGATATTTTCAAAATTTTCACAATATAGATTTAGATTATCACTTAGGAGTCTCCTCAGAACATGTCCAAAACGGAAAATGCTTCTAATTTACTAGAGGCTCTTCATTCTGTTACAAGATTTTCCACAATGGCAAAGAAAATTTTTTCTTTTTTTTTTTCCAACTAGTGTAAAGTTGACCTAAAGAGAAATAGATTCTTCACAAATATATAAAGGTAAGATTGAGTATAAGACGTCATCTCACTTATATAAGGAAAGAGGTTTTCATCCAGGTATCCATTACCTTGGTAAAATGTTAGAGACTGTCAAGTCATTAATGGAAGGATTGTTGGAACTTTTTGAAGTAGATGCTTCCCCTGAGTTCATTCTTCCAACTGAATATGCGGGGTGGTTTGGTTTTGGAAGGGCCATTGTGTCACTTGCCAGCATTACAACAACATTTGACATGGTTGGTCTATCTGCTGCATCTTCTTGAACACACAACAGACCAATGTGTATGCACTTCACAACCTCACTGGCTATGCAAGATTTTTCCAATACCGAATCCATCAATTCCAAACATTTTCCTTCACACCATTTTCTCCAAGTCTGCAAGTAATTGTGAATATTGTTAAGCTCTAGTTTTAACACTTGTATAATTTCTTGATCAAATAGAGTGAAAACTAACTTGGCCTATGTATGTATGTATATATGTTTGCATGGCCTAACCCAAATCAGGATGATAAAGGATGAGGGTTGATGTCAGGAATAGCGAGTCAGCCATAAATTAAAATAATTATATTTATGAAATAAGAGTGAAAACTCACATATGAAAGAAGACTTTGACCACGTTCTGATAGATGGAATCCACTATTCCTTTTTCCACAAATGATTTCCACAAGAAGAACTCCAAAGCTGAAAATATCAGATTTCACTGAAAATAGTCCTTCCATAGCATACTCTGGAGCCATGTATCCACTGTTGGAAATCAATACAACTTTGTTATTTCTCTTACATCAATGAATATAAATATATAACAAGGAATTTCATTTTTCAACTAATGAAGTGCCTAAAACTGCATTCATGAATCCTATTGTTTAAAAGAAATGTTTGGTATAAATAGAACTCACTAAGTACCCATTACTCTTCTTGTGTTTGCCTCGTTCTCGCCTCTTTCAAATGCCCTTGCCAATCCAAAATCTGATATTTTGGGATTCATTTCATGGTCTAATAGAATATTGCTAGCTTTGAGATCTCTATGGATTACTCTGAGTCGAGAGTCCTCGTGAAGATATAAAAGGCCTCTTGCTATTCCATTGACAATGCTTAATCTTAGTTTCCAATCAAGTTGCTTCTTTTTTTCATCATCTGACATCATAAAGACATAGAAGAGATCTTAACGAAAATGTAGTATATGAAGCAGAAAACTTAAGGAAACTAGTAAATACCAAATAGTAAGTATTGCCCTTAACATTGGAAAAAATACCAGAATTATTTATTCACTCACATTTTTACATATTGCCTTTTTCCCGCTTATAACATGATTTTTGATTGCAAAATAATACTTTAAATTTAGTTTCACTATGAACAAGAAAAAATAAAAGTGCTATAACTTTCTTGGGTATTATGATCATGAGTTATTGCTCTTTAAAACATGAGACATCACGATCGTACAGCACTGCTGGTGTTCCCACCTAAAGTCATAATATGCAATAAATTTCTGCCTTAAACCCAAACTACTTTATAACCCACAGCAGGATAACCTGAATTGTCTCTACAGACCTTATCCATACTAATTTACAACTCAAAATGTTAAAAAGAAAAAAATGCAGTAAAAATTTAAGGTTGCTTCTTGTAAAAGGAAGATCATGGGTTCGAGTTTGAAAAAGTTTCTTTGTGAAAATGGAATAGTAAGGTTGCGTACAATCAACCCTTACCTCTATTCTCGTAAGTTGAAAAGTCTTGTACATTGAATTTACAGCAAAAAAAACTAAAAGGTACAATCAACACTATTAAATGAAGCAATCTCAAAACATACCAAATAGGTGAAAGTTGAGACTTGAGTTCGGCAAATACTCATATACAAGTAACTTTTCATTTTCATCCAAGCAGCATGCCAAAAGTCTTACAAGGTTTCGATGTTGCAATTTAGCAATAAACTTTACTTCATTCTTGAACTCCTCTGAGCCTTGACAAGAAGCTTTGGAGAGCCTTTTGACTGCAATCTCTCTTCCATCTGGTAGAACTCCCTGATAAAAGATTTAAATGAATTAAAAGCATATATTAAAATATGATAATAATAAAGAACCTAAATTCAAATATCCAAATCATTAATATACCTTGTAAACGGGGCCAAATCCACCTTCCCCTAATTTAGAAGCTTGTGAAAAATTACCAGTACTCTGTAGAATTGTGATTAATGGTATTGTAGGCAGGTCCGTATTCAGTGTTTCCTCAGTTTCAACATTGTTGTATGAAGATAAAGGAATTGTATCAAGTATCAGCGCATCTACAATTAGAAGTTTGTTTGAGTTCATATTTGAACCAATTGGTCATATTTGAGTATGTGAAGTAAGTTATCAAACAAATTCTAGCATGTGTTATTACAGTAAATTACCTTTTCTAACTCTAATCCTGCACCAGAAACAGTAAATACCGAAACATACTAGAGCTACTGACCCCAGCACACTTAATCCAATGATCAATTTTCTCGACTTACTAGTAACCCCTTGTTTGGCTGCAAAAGTATAAAAGAAGAATTTGTAAGATTCAATAATCTGGAGCAATCGTAAAGCTGCTCCTCTATGACTGACTGAAAGGTTATTGTTCGAATCCGCAACAGCTTCTTTATAAATATACAAGTGTAAGGCTTCGTATGCTTGTGTGGTTTTTTTTGATAAAATTCAATAAATAAACAAAAAGAAACAAGTACTCCAAGGGAATTCCTACGCCAGAATAAGGTGATTATAAAGATAATTTTATAAGAGAACAAAAACGTAATTGATGTGTCACCTGTTTGAGAATTAGGCACAGGAACTGCAGATTGTTGATTGTGAAAAAGGTAGAACATATAATCATCATACTTTATGAGACAACTTGCAGCCAAAACCTGCCAACCCATCTTTTGTTCACAACATTTGGGAACTTGTGCTAACATGGCCTCCAAACACTGTCTGCACCCTTCATTTGTAAGATCTCTGCTGCATTGCACCAGACCATACCTTTTCTGAGTAGAACTCAAGTTGAACTCACTCATATAGTACAACTGGTTTGTCTCCTTAGTTGCTTTTCTGATCAGACTTCTCATAAAATCCTCACCTTTCTTACTCTCATTTAAGCTAGAGATGTTTTTTGTTCCAAAAGCATGCCATGATGGGTCTATAGTAACATTCCCAAAGAAGTTCTCATTAGAGTACCTGAGAATGCAGAAATCATACCATATAACAGCAGAGACTCTGTTGGGACAATGCTGAAGAACTTCTCTGGTAGCAGTAGAGACACAGAATTGACAAAAGTATCCAGCCACATCACCACGGCAATCATAGAGGCCATACACAGCATCTCTGAGAGTGTTGTTGCCTATGATTGTGTGGTTATAACCTTTGCTTGTGGCTGCATCAATCGATAGCCATGAGAGGATGCTATCAAGATTGGTTTGGTATGCACTGCTGAGAGGTTTTTGGGTTGTGTTATGGCAATCATCTCCCACATAGTTTGGAGATTGTGCCTTTGAAAAGAATGGTTTGAAGCTCAGAAATAACAGGAAAACAAAGGATATTGATCTTACATTGAGTTTTGCTCTCTCCATAAGAGTACTTTGGACTTGCTCTAGTTAGTTGCTCACACAATAATTAAAAAATATATGAAATGAAGTATTTGACTATATATGTTATATCCTGAGCAAAAAATGTCATAATGATAAAAAAATTTGAGTCAGCATAATTAACTTTAGAAGCCCACTCTTCATGTGATTATCCACGAGTCAGCTAAATTTACTTTAAAAGTTCACTCTCAATAAATATGTGCGTTTATATAGGGTTAAATATAAACCCGATTCTCTATTAGTACTATTCTTTATAAAATTAGAGATCACTGTAGGATATGAAGTAGAGATTGTTGGGATTGAGACTCGCATTTTAGGGAATAATATTGAGAATTTAAAGGGGAGCGATAAATTTTTATACTAATTAAATAAGGATTATGTAAGAGGAGGAATTCATGATTTTTTTTTCCCAAGATACCCTCTGACCGATAGTCAAACACTAATCCTTTCGAGTTCGGAGATCATATTAAATGAGTAAACTTTTCCCAACAAAACTTTTATCATTTCTCTCTTCTATTGAGATTTTGATCTAATGATATCAGAAGTAATAAGCAAAGATAGACAAAAAAAAAGTAGTGGAATAACCTATCTCCAAACAATAACAGTAGGTAGAATAATTTATCCCTTCATAATATTACTTAATCTTAACTATTAAATTTAAATGTTTAAAATGACATCTATCATTTTCTAACAATAGATAATAAGATTATTAAACTTGCACTTTTTGAAGATTTTTTTTATTATTAATATCAATTACTTTCGTGTAATTTTGCTTAGGAAAAATGTCAGTATGTCACTTTTACACTTAAACTAAAATGTCTCTTATGTATTAAAAAAAAAAAATGTCTCTGTACGTCTTTGAAATAGAGCAAACCCCACTTATCCAACAGGAATAAGAATATTGGGCAAATGTCATTCTTAGAAATCAATTTTCGGTGACATGGAGCTAACGTCTCCATGGTTTATGATAAATAATATGATCGTTTAGTACATTTAGTACCAGCACCTAAAAAATTAACATTTGACTTGTGGATTTGCAGTGAGGGGCTTAAATAATTTATATGAGCTCACAAATTCAAATTTTAACACCATCATTTTGATCGAGAAAAAAGAATGCCTAAACTCTATAAGGCCAACACAAATAGTTGATTATAAATTATGGTTGTGCATGGACTGGAGTAGATTAGGTTGAAATCTTATCATGTTATCCATGTGTACTATAATTCAATAATGACAAGTTGAGTGACCGATCCAAAAATTTTTATTTATGTTTACATATTTAGTAGTAGAGTTTGAGGACAGTGTTCTCGGACAAAAAAATTTAAGAAAATTTTAAAATATATTAAAAAATAAAAGAATATACATTAAGAAAAATAAAAGTAATTAAGAGATGAATTACCTAGGTGCATTTAATAAAAAGCCTATCTTATGCACTGTGTGACTGTAATCGACAAGTTACAATTGTGCCAATTGCCAAATAAGAAAAAGGGTATCAGGCGATGTAGTTAATTTTTCAAGGGTCCACAACTGCTAAACGAGGATATTATGCGATATAGTTAATTTTTTTTTGTCTTCCCTTGCAAAATGCAATTGACACCGTCCTTTAACTAGGTTATAGTCATGCAGTTTGATGTCGTACTCAACGAAATACTTGGCTGTCCTATACACAACAAGAAGAGTTGCTAAAGGCCATTAAGGCACCGTATCCGTAATGAATTTTGGATGACTGGGATAGGTGACAATAATTTCAAATGTTTACGTTGTTCAATCATTATCGGAACAACATATGGCGGAGCCGACCCAAAAATTTAGGTGGTACTAAAAAATTTGACATATCATATTATCAAAATATTTATTGTAATTACACAAATTTATCAAGAAAAAAATTTACTACGAATTCTAACATAGTTATTGTTCCGGGTTCATACGTCCGGGTGTTACCAGCAAAGATAACGGTTGACGAATCCGGAAGGACTCCTACCCGGATGATTAGTTAGTTAACCAGGGTAAAAACCCACGTATTAGAACTAAAAGTAGGCCCTACCACAATTTCATGATAGTAGCAATAACCGCCCACATTTAAAGTAACTGCCTAAGCAAGAGCTATATATATCAAGGATAGGTGCCTAAGATCAGGTAGACATTAACCAGACAGAATCCATATTGATGTTCATCCAGAACATTTGGCGCCGTCTGTGGGAATAGGTAAAAAGATTCCTACGCATTCTCTTGTGTCATGGCAAGCCATAACCATGACGAGCGAGCGGTGGGGGACGGAGGTTACCAAGGAGAGGAAGACTCTTTTCGATCCAGTGGAAGGAGTCGGTCTCTGAACACCATTGGAGAAGCTTTAATTCAGTTAGTAGCAGACATAAGGAATAAGCAGCATCAAGAAGGAGGACAAAGGAGACGTGGTTCAGAAGAAAGACAACCTGCAGGAAATGTGCAGCAGTCTCCTAACAGGGGGGAGATCCCTTGTCTCCTTTTCCTAGTTATATTCCATTGTCGCACCCAACTGCGGAAGGGAATAGAGGAACTGAAATAAGGAGAGGACAACCTTGTCGAGAGTCAAGGAGTCCTTCAGAAAGGATGGGCTATCAAGGTAGAGGACGAGGAACAAATCAGAGAATGGAAGAGCGGGCATATGATGATCATGCCCGGAGAACAGGAAGAACGGGAAAGTACCAGAATATGGAGGGCAAACAATTTGAAGGGGAAAATTGGGAAGAAGAGCAATACCCGGGAAGCCGCCATTATTATACTCGTCAAGAAGAACAAGAGGCAAATCGAGGGCGGTACGAAGAGACTTATCAAAGAAGGAGGCCATAAGGTGGAAGAAGTTATGCTTACCATAGGGGCGAGTTCCCGCTAGAAGAAACCGAGTATTATTACTTGGGGAGAGATCAAGGGCAAGGAGGTAACAAACGGCAGGCAGGTAATAACCCAACGAATCTTGGTTATCAATATTATGGACCAGGACAAGCAGAAGGTTTTGGTCCTCATTTCTACGAAGGGAAAATGATGAATATGGGGCAAGCAGTGCCCGGATGGAATGGACAACTCGGAGGAGCACAACAACAAACACACGCGCAACAAGGGTGCCCTGTGCAACCAATAAATCAAGGGCCATCAGGAACCCCTTTGTCTTGGAGGCTAAGAGCGGAACCGATCCCGACTTGGTTTAAGCAACCAAAGGATATGAAGGCATATGATGGGAGCTCGGATCCGAAGGAGTTTGTAACTTTTTTTTTATGCAGCAATGTCCCTATGTGGAGATCAGACTCTTTGTTATGTCGAACATTTCCTGTGTTTTTGAGAAAACAAGCTTTGGAGTGGTTTACGGCTTTGTCGGATAATCCCATCGAAAGTTGGGCAGAGTTATCACTTCAGTTTACGCAGCAATTTGCTCATTGTGGACCCCAGCCCAAAACCACGCATAATTTGTGCAGAGTAAGGCAAAAGCCCAGAGAAAAGTTGCGAGATTATTATGAACGTTTTCAAGCAAAAGCAAGGAAAGTCAAGGGGTTAGAAAATTAGACGTATTTGTTGTTGTTCACTACTGGTTTACAACCCGGAGGGATGGCGAACTCGTTAGCCAAAAAGTGCCCAGCTACAAAGGAAGATTTGTTAGAACGAATCCGGAAGTACATTGATTTGGAGGAATTTAAATCCTCTAAAAAGAAAATTGAACAGGGTTTCTGAGAAACAGCTCAAAGTAGGAGACCAGAGAGACCAACGGAAAGGGGGCAGTTTGAAGAGAGGCGACCTCGTTTGGTTGGAGAAAGCTTCAGAGAGGCGTACAGGAGGGAGTTCACACCGTTCAATACATCTAGAGCTCAGATATTGAAGGAAGTAATGTCCACTGAAATGAGAAAATTCCCAAGGCCGCCACCCATTCGGTCGAGTTACGCGCAAGCGGATAAAACAAAATGGTGTGAATTCCATCGGGGGTACGGACATTTTACGAATGACTGTTATAACTTGCAGAATGTTATCGAACGACTGATCAAAGAAGGGAAGTTGCAGAAGTATGTGAGAAGGGGAGAAGGAGAAGGAGGTAAAGAAGATAAATACAGGCAACCAGACCGTAGTCGGAGCCCACCTAGAAAGGGAAGTCGGGAGGCTGGTAAAAGTCAAAAAGAAAGGCAAGCATCACCCAGTCAAGTCCAGATGGGACACATATGTACTATATGAAAGTAAAATGGCCTTGAAGGCCGTAGCATGTGAGAGGGAAAAACAAAATTTTTCATATGCAGAATTACACATGCAATCAAGAATCATGCTTTATGGCATGTGATGTTACCTTTGTTTGTGAGTTCAAAACTTCAAGACGATCAGTGTTAGGTTTGAAGGGTTCAAACCCTCTAACATTGATGCACACCACCCATGTCAAGATGCAAGAACGCTTTCTTGAAAGCCACCAATTGACCACCACAGAGAGGCTTGTTATGCGCTCAATAGGTGAAGAAGGAGGCTAGGTATATGTGTTTAGTAGAGTGAAGTCTCCAGCATGAAAACTTCACGAGAGTGGGAATGGTATATAGAAGAATTGGCTAGGTTCTTTTGAAAAACCTTAAGAAGGAACTCACCAACTAGGCGCACAAGAGAGGGAGAGAATTAGTGTATCAAATCAGAATTTTTACTTTACTTATAATGAAAGTGGTGCACAAATGAGTGAGACAAATGTGGAGTTGTTGCAATTCAAAAATCCCAACAACCTCCCCTTTGAATCCTCATAAGACTAGGTCTTTATCTAGTCAAAATTCTGAACCAATGGTCATCATATGACCACCAATTCATATGCCCTTATTCAGCCCAAAAAGGGTCCAGATACATTTGAGCTGTTGCATTCAAGTTTGAACCAACTAGCTCACTGATTCTCTCAACAACCAAATCTGATTGGAGCTTGTTGGTTTGACAAGATGACAATCATCTCCCACCAAAATGGCACCCCAAATCAGCCCTTGGAGAACTCCATAGATCTTCTCTTGATATAAGGGATTTGTTCCAACAAGATCTCATCTTATCCTTTTGTTATGAAACAACTTTTCATAGCCAATTCAAATTCGAATTCAAACATTTAAATTCAAACGTTCAAACATTTAAATTCTAAATTCAAATTCAAATTTCAATTTCAAATTCAAATTTCAAATTTCAAAATTCAAATTTCAAAATTCAAATTCAAAATTCAAATTTCAAAATTCAAATTCAAAATTCAAATTTTCAATTTCAAATTCAAAATTCGAATTTCAAAATTCAAATTCAAATTCAAAATTCAAATTTCAAATTCAAAATTCAAAAATTTAACTATTTGATAATTAATTTAACTAATTAAATTAAATAGTAATGTCTTGGACCATCTAAGCCCATTAACAATACCATGCGCCCTCTCTCTCTTAGGTGGGCTTCCAAACTTCATCTTGGGCTAATAACCATTATTAGGCCCAATACCTTTAATGCTATATTATCATGACATTAAGGTGTTAGTTTAGGTCCAACATAGCCACTGACATAAATGGGCTCGGGCCCAACAAGCCCACAACCCATTTAATGACAACACAGAGCACTAGCAATGCTTTGTTGCCCCAGAGCTAGTTAGATTAATGACTTGATCATCCTATTACGCATATTTGGTTACTGTATGTATTTCTTTTCGTCTCGGTTACCTTCCCATAAAACCTAGGGTAAGGAAGCGTATCAACCCTTGCGATTTAGGGTAAGCTTTATTCAAAATAGGGAATCTTCAATTTACTGACTCTAAATGCAGATCATCTCATGATCTCTTTTACTATGCATAGATTCTCGAGTCCCTGTAAATGTCATCCTGATTTCTCCGGTTTACAGATAACCTAATCTCTCACAGAGATTTGATGAATTCCTTCAGCTTATCACCCTAGCCCTGTGCTCTTTCAGGACAAGCCCAACAGTGTACCTATGAGTCTCCATGTTTCAGGCAGACGAGGTATACAGTCAAAGCATGCCTTCTAGAACACAGTCTAGGTAATAACTTCTGGTCTAAGGAAAGACATACCCAAATATAAAGAGACTACTCTAATGATACTCTCTGTGAGATTTCCTTATAGAGTCTCTTTTGTGGGTCTGTTAAGTGCGAGCTATACCCTTAGAGATCCACCCACGACTTTAGCTAAGACATCTCCATGTCTGTAGCTCATGAGGTCTTTACCTTGCATCTGAATACAAGTAGATAAGTCGTGCTAGTCTTACCCGAGATCACTGATCCCCATTCTCAGTGTCTCTAGACTAGGAATAAATATCCAGTATCCTTGAATCCTCATGATCGTGATCTCATCACAGATACTCAAGAGATACCTATTTTATTCCAAGGGGTTTATCCAGTTACTCATATAAAATATTAACAGTAATATTGAGACAAAATATGAAACAGGATAAATAGTGCTTTTATTTATTTGCGACAATACAAAGGTCCACATATGTCCTAATCTAATTAAAAGATTGTCTCTAGGACATCCATATACTAACAAGCTCCAAATTGGCCTAGAGCCAATCAAACCTAAGTCGTATACCCAAAGCCTCATAATGACTATCATGTTTTCTCTGAGAAACAACATTTGTCAGAGAATCGGCTAGGTTATCATCTGTGAGAATATAATCCATCTTTACATCTATCCTATCAATGATTTCTCTAATCAGGTGATATCTGAGGAGCACGTTCTTAGATCTTTGATGAGACCTAGGTTCTTTTGACTGCGCAGTGGCTCCAGTGTTGTCGCAAAGCAACTGTATGGGCTCATCCACGCTTGGAACCACCCTAAGTTCAGATATGAACTTCTTGATCCACATGGCCTCCTTAGCTGCTTCTGAAGCAGCTATATATTCAGCTTCTGTCGTTGAATCTGCTGTTGTCTCCTGCTTGGAACTCTTCCAAGATACTGCCCACCATTTAAGGTGAATACGAGCCCTGACTGTGACTTGCAGTCATCTTTGTCACTCTGAAAGCTGGCATCAGTGAACCCTTTCACTGTTAGCTCATCAACCCCACCATAGACCAGAAACACATCCTTAGTTCTTCTTAAGTATTTAAGGATGGTCTTGACTGCTGTCCAGTGACCCTCTCCAGGGTCCGACTGGTATCTGCTCGTAATGCTCAAAGCATATGAGACATCTGGTCTCGTACATATCATGGCATACATGATGGATCCAATAGCCGAAGCGTATGGAATTCCACTCATGCGATCCTTCTCAGGCTGTGACTTAGGACACATAGCCTTTAAAAGATGTACCCCATGACTGACGGGAAGAAAACCCCTTTTCGACCCTTCCATGCTAAACCTCTTTAGCATCTTGTCAACATACGTGGATTGAGATAAACCCAGCAGCCTCTTGGATCTATCTCTATAGATCTTTATACCAAGTATAAAGGCCGCTTCTCCCAAATCCTTCATGGTGAAGCTTTTTGAAAGCCACTCTTTCGTTATTTGTAATGTGGGGATATCATTTCCTATTAACAATGTGTCATCTACATAAAGTACCAGGAACACGACATTATTCCCACTAACCTTCTTGTAAACACAAGGTTCATCCTCGTTCTTGATAAAACCGTTACTCTTAACGACTTCATCAAAACGAATATTCCAACTCCTTGATGCTTGCTTTAGCCTATATATTGACCTTTGAAGTTTTCATACCATATGCTCCTGATCTTTGATTTCAAAGCCCTCAGGTTGTGTCATGTACACTTCCTCCTTTAAGAACCCATTCAAGAAAGCGGTCTTGACATCCATTTGCCAAATTTCATAGTCGTGATATGCCGCTATTGCAAGCATGATCCTAATAGATTTGATCATGGCAACAGGCGAGAAAGTCTCATCATAGTCAACTCCTTGTCTTTGACGATACCCTTTCGCAACCAACCTAGCTTTGTAGGTCTGAACGTTGCCATCTGCATCAGTCTTTCTTTTAAAGACCCATTTGTTACCGATAGGAACTATTCCTTGCGGTTTAGGAACCAGTGTCCATACCTTGTTTTGATACATCGAATCCATTTCAGATTCCATGGTTTCAAGCCATCTAGAAGAGTCAACATCCTTGACTGCCTCGTCGTAGTTACTTGGTTCATCATCCTCGACTGTTTGCTGATTCTCAATCACAAACCCATACCTCTCAGGTGGATGGATGACCCTCGTTGACCTACGGAGTTGTGTGTTTACTTCTCCATCGGAGAACGTCGCCTGCGGAGCAGACTCGGGTTCCTCAATCTGTTCATGTGGTTCTTGAACTTCTTCAAGATCAATCTTACTCCCACTGGCTCCTTGAGAGATCAAATCCTTCTCAAGGAACTCAGTATTCTTTGTCACAAACACCTTGTGTTCATCCATGGAGTAAAAGTAGTATCCCTTAGTACCTTTGGGATACCCCACAAATAGACATTTAGTACTCTTATCACTAAGCTTGTCTGATGCCAACGCTTTGACATAAGCTGGCGATCCTTATACCCTGAGGTAACTCAGGTTGGGTCTCTTACCATTCCATTTCTCATATGGTGTGGTCTGAACAGATTTAGACGGTACCCTATTTAGAAGGTATGCCGCTGTGTCTAAGGCATATCCCCAAAACGATTTTGGAAGTTGAGTCTCACTCATCATATACCTGACCATGTCTAACAAGGTCCTGTTTCTCCTTTCGGAGACACCATTTTGGTGTAGTGTGTAAGGTGCAGTAAACTGCGAGAGAATTCCATTTTCTCTCAGATAATCCTGAAACTCATGGCTCAGATATTCACCACTAGGGGTGTAAATGAGCTGGGCTTTGGCCATCCTGGCCCAAGCCTACGTCAAAAAAAATTCAGCCTATCTGGCCTACTGGCCTATTAAAGGCTTTATCTGTAGGCCAAGCCCGACCCATTTTCAAAAATAAGAAAGCCTGACATGGCCTACAAGCCTTGTAGGCCTCCCACTATATATACTAAGCAAAAAAAATAATTGTATAGAGTAAAGAATGTTCCATTCATGCATGCACTAGTACTTCTCATAAGAAAAAAATGACAAACAAGAAAGAGTCAACATAATACCTCAGCTCTAGAATGTATATCATAGAGGAATAGAGTCAAAGAAATGGGAAAAATAAGAAAAATACAATTACTGGATGCTGAAATAAAGTCTACAAGAGAATGTCATTCATCTAAAAATCTTTAAACCACCATCAAGACAAGGGAAGGAAGAGTATTATTGAAAGATCATCATTAGTAACATCATAATCCAGCAAGGTACCCATTGCTCCATGGTATTAAGCTGCAACAACATGTAAAATTTGGAGACATTAGACAAGTTTTCCTTTCATAAAATAAAATAGCACAAAAAGTAAGAGATATTGGTATTTGGTACTTTGTGTCTTTGCCACATAAAATAAATATTATTTTATTATTTTATTTTAATAAATTAAATAGGCCAGCCTACAAGGCTGTAGGCCGGGCTTGACAAAATTAGCCTATGGCCTATTTATTAAAAAAGCTTTTTTATAAGCCTAAGCCTACTCTACTTTTCTAAAAGGCTGGGCCTGGGCTGGGCTCAATGTAGGTCGGGCCGTAGGCTGGGCTGGGCCAGCCTGGCCCATTTACACCCCTATTCACCACCACGATCTGATCGTAATGTCTTAATCATCTTGCCACGCTGTTTCTCTACTTCATTCTTAAACTCCTTGAACTTTTCAGAGGCTTCAGATTTATATCTCATTAGGTAAATGTACCCAAATCTTGATTTGTCATCAGTAAAGATGATGAAATAAGAGTATCCTCCTCTAGCCTCTATAGACATTGGCCCACAAACATCAGTGTGAATGAGTTCTAATAGCTCACTAGCCCAATGACTCTCAAGCCCTTTGGGCTTGTGACAAGTCATTTTCCCAGCTAGACAAGATTCACATTGTCCATAGGATTCCAAATCCATGGAATCTAGGTATCCATTTGCATGCATCCTAGACAATCTTGTTTCGTTTATGTGCCCTAGTCTATAATGTCAAAGATAAGATTGATTATCTATCTTAGGTCGTTTCACGGCTATATTGAGCACTTCAGTTCCCATTTCCAGAAAATACAATCCATTTATTAAAGAAGCAGTACCATAAACAATATCATTCGAAATGATAGAAAATGTACCATTCTTAATACTAAAAGTAAAACTATCTTGTTCTAAACAAGAAATAGAAATAATGTTTCTAGAAATGTTTGGAACATAAAGACAATTATTCAAATGCAATAAAAGGCCCGTAGGCAAAATAAGGTCGGCATCTCCAACAGAATGAGCAGCAACCCTTGCTCCATTGCCAACGCGGAGGTCCACCTCGTTTCTCTCCAATCTCCTTGGGCTCCTAAGCACCTGCAACATATTGCAGATATGAGAACCATAACCGGTATCCAATACCCGTGAGGTAGGATTAGCACAAGAATAATTTATCTCAATCATGAAAGTACCTGAGGTAGAAGCATCACCACGCTTCTTATCCTTCACACTCTTCAGGTAGTCTGGACAATTCCTCTTCTAATGGCCTTTCTTGCCACAATGGAAGCACTCAGCATCGCTTTTGTCCTTGGATGCACTCTTACCCTTCTTTTTGCCTTTCTTCTTCTTGGGTTTTCCTTTGGGTTTAAGGGAGTCTCCTTTCGCAGGCTCCTTGCCCTTGCCCTTTGCCTTGCTAGGCCCACCAATCAGAAGAGTATGTGTCTTATCCTTCTTGATAGACACTTCAGCAGTTGTTAATATGCTTAACAATTCAGGCAAGCTCACAAGCATCCCATGCATATTGTAATTCATAATGAATTGACTGAAGGAAGGTGGAAGCGAGGTCAGGACTAAGTCATTACTTAGCTCGGCATCCATCACGAAGCCTAGATTTCCTAGCTTCTCAATGAGCTCGATCATCTTAAGAACATGACTGCTCACAGACATGTTCTCATACATCCTGCACGAGAACAATTCTCTAGAGGCCTCATACCTCTCATGCCTGCCTTTAATGTCATACAACTCCTTGAGATGTAAGACAATAGAGGGAGCATCCATATGCTTATGCTGCTTTTGCAGTTCAGGCGACATGGATGCCAACATGATGCAGACAGTCAACACATTGTCATCCATCTGCTGTTTGTGAGCCTCGAAATCAAATTCCGCGAACCCATCTTTCCCTTCCCTAGGAGCTACGGGTAATGCAGCATCCAAGACATAAGCTATTTTTTTGGCCCTAAGAACAATTCTTAAGTTCCGATACCAGTCCATAAAGTTTGAACCGGTCAGTTTGTTCGTATCGAGTATTGAGCGCAGTGACAGTGGATTAGTCATACTAAAAACTGAAAAAGATGTAAAGATGATTTAATTAATATATTTAGACATATTGTATAAACAAATTATTAAAAACTTTAAATAATTTTCCCCTCCCACTATTTTATCTAAGTCAATGACCCTTCCCATTTGACTAAGAGTGCGATTATCTATTTTAACCTCCGTCTGTGACCGCAAGATTAATTTAAATAATGGGTTGATCCTCATCTACAGTATCTCATACCCTCTCTTAACATTAGGTTGACAACTCCTTGTCACTTAGTGGTGCATCTCATGCAACCAACCTAGCATTATTACCCTAAGCACATAAGCCCGGCTGAGCCTGCAACTTATGTCTCAGTTAAGTATTAACCAGCACCCTAAGTGTCTAACACTTCTAATACTACTCTTACTCAACGAAACAGTGGGTCCCAACTGAGTTGTGGAGCACCACTATGTAGAGGAGGTTCGAGTAATATTGGTGGTGGGAGGTAATCATATGCTTAATAATTTATTCCTTTAAGGGTTTCTTTTATTTGGGGTTTATTAGGTCTCATCAAACGCATTTATATTATTATCATGCTAGTCGTTACCCTATGTCAAACATCTATCGGATTACACTAGTCGTAATTGGACATGCATAATAATACATACACACGCGATTTGTCCAATTCATGCTTACTAGTCGTTCAAAACATAAAAGCATACATGCATATAAAACAGTTTTATTTGAGATGGTCATGGTGCTCGTGCATTTGTCCATCTTGCTTCTCAAGCATCGGCTCCTCGTCGTCTATACGCCACTAGCCTAATTCTCTAATTACATATAATTAAAGAAACTCCAAAACATCTTTGGAGGGACAAATAATAAAAATACAAAATACAAAATTCAAATTACAACTCTAATTAAAATAGAGCAAAATTACACATTAATTCAAAATTTGAAATTCGAATTTCGGGCACCATGACCATCCCCTTCCAAATTGCACCTGAAAATTTAAACAGCTTGCAAGCACATAATATCAAATATTATATAAATATTTCCTCACATATATTTTGATAATTTAACAATTAAAATATCAAAACAAAAATCAAAATTCAAAAATTTTCCAATTTTCTCCCAATGGTCGAATTTTGCATCTTTATGCATAATTCAAATCTTTGCCAAATCTTTCTCAAAGATCACAAAAATTAAACCATTTATTCAACCATAACTCATATGGTCGAACCATACATCATCATATACAAAAATTTTATTAAATAAAATCATGGAGAAAATAATGCATTTGAATATTCACATCATGGCAGAATCATATTCCCTTTTCAAAAAAATGTTTCTTTTGAAAACTTTCACAAAGAATGAAAACAAACAAAACCATGAGGTCATGTAGATATATGAACACCATAATCATATTAAACATGTTCATAAAAAAAATCCACATGCAAAGAATTAATCTTAAACAAAAAGACCTTTTGACCGTGAGAAAATTAATTTCACAAACAAAGTACCCTCACCCGGCGATGGTAAAGCGACCGGGCTCTGATACCACTTGAAAGTAAAATGGCCTTGAAGGCTGTAGCATGTGAGAGGGAAAAACAAAATTCTTCATATGCGGAATTACACATGCAATCAAGAATCATGCTTTATGGCATGTGATGTTACCTTTGTTTGTGAGTTCAAAACTCCAAGACGATCAGTGTTAGGTTTGAAGGGTTCATACCCTCTAACGTTGATCCACACCACCCACGTCAAGATGCAAGAACGCTTTCTTGAAAGCCACCAATTGACCACTACAGAGAGGCTTGATATGCGCTCAATAGGTGAAGAAGGAGGCTAGGTATATGTGTTTAGAAGAGTGAAGTCTCCAGCATGAAAACTTCACAAGAGTGGGAATAGTATATAGAAGAATTGGCTAGGTTCTTTTGAAAAACCTTAAAGAGGAACTCACCAACTAGGCGCACAAGAGAGGGAGAGAATTAGTGTATCAAATCAGAATTTTTACTTTACTTATAATGAAAGTGGCGCACAAATGAGTGAGACAAAGGTGGAGTTGTTGCAATTCAAAAATCCCAACAACCTCCCCTTTGAATCCTCATAAGACTAGGTCTTTATCTAGTCAAAATTCTGAACCAATGGTCATCATATGACCACCAATTCATACGCCCCTATTCAGCCCAAAAAGGGTCCAGATACATTTGAGCTGTTGCATTCAAGTTTGAACCAACTAGCTCACTGATTCTCTCAACAACCAAATCTGATTGGAGCTTGTTGTTTTGACAAGATGACAATCATCTCCCACCAAAATGGCGCCCCAAATCATCCCTTGGAGATCACCATAGATCTTCTCTTGATACAAGGGATTTGTTCCAACAAGATCTCATCTTATCCTTTTGTTATGAAACAACTTTTTATAGCCAATTCAAATTCGAATTCAAACATTTAAATTCAAACGTTCAAACATTTAAATTCTAAATTCAAATTCAAATTCAAATTTCAAATTCAAAATTCGAATTTCAAAATTCAAATTCAAAATTCAAATTTCAAATTCAAAATTCAAATTATAAATATTTGATAATTAATTTAACTAATTAAATTAATTAGTAATGTCTTGGACCATCTAAGCCCATTAACAATACCATGCGCCCTCTCCCTCTTAGGTGGGCTTCCAAACTTCATCTTGGGCTAACAACCACTATTAGGCCCAATACCTTTAATGTTATATTATCATGACATTAAGGTGTTAGTGTGTGACCCATTAGGTCTAACATAGCCACTGACATAAATGGGCTCGGGCCCAACAAGCCCACAACCCATTTAATGACAACACAGAGCACTAGCAATGCTTTGTTGCCCCAGAGCTAGTTAGATTAATGACTTGATCATCCTATTACACATATTTGGTTACCGTATGTATTTCTTTTCGTCTCGGTTACCTTCCCATAAAACTTAGGGTAAGGAATCGTATCAACCCTTGCGGTTTAGGGTAAGCTTTATTCAAAATAGGGAATCTTCAATTTACTGACTCTAAAGGCAGATCATCTCATGATCTCTTTTACTATGCATAGATTCCCGAGTCCCTGTAAATGTCATCCCGATTTTTCTGGTTTACAGATAGCCTAATCTCTCACAGAGATTTGACGAATTCCTTCAGCTTATCACCCTAGCCCTGTGCTCTTTTAGGACAAGCCCAACAGTATACGTATGAGTCTCCATGTTTCAGGCAGACGAGGTATACAGTCAAAGCATGCCTTCTAGAACACAGTATAGGTAATAACTTCTGGTCTAAGGAAAGACATACCCAAATATAAAGAGACTACTCTAATGATACTCTCTGTGAGATTTCCTCATAGAGTCTCTTTTGTGGAGGTCGAGCAGGGGTAGGAGAGTCGGGTAATGCCCAGAAAAAACATTTGAAAATGTGCATGGCTATTTCAGAAAAGTCGCGTTTCAAGAAGGAAAGAAGAAAGACGGGCAAGCAGGTAGTTTTCGAGGACCTAAATGATGAGATATTAGACCCAGAGCATGATGATCCTTTAGTGATTTCGGGATTGCTAGTAAACTATCGAGTTGATAGAATGTTAGTAGATCCAGGGAGCTCGGTAGACATTATATTTTGGGACGCGTTTAGAAGAATGGACTTGGATTATGATCAGCTGGAACCATGTGGGGCTGATTTGTTAGCCTTCACGGGAGATAAAATTAAGCCGTTAGGGTATATCCCATTGAGGTTAACTTTGGGAAAAGCACCTACGCATAAAACGGTCACCTTGTCGTTTGCAGTGGTAGATTTGGGCTCCGCGTACAATATTCTTTTGGGAAGACCATTCATGAAGAAATTTAAGATCTTTTTGTCGATAGATCAGTTGGCTATGAAATTTGTGGCCAAAGATGGGGCAGTAGCTACAGTAAGGGCGGACCAAGTGGTTGCTCTGAGTCGTTATAATATGAGTTTAAGAGTTCCGCAAGCAAGTAAAAGAGAAAAAATGATAGTGTTAGAAGGAGAAAAGGTGGAGGAAGAAATACAAGTAGAAAAGGAGAGAAGGTAAGAGGAGCAAGTGATGGTAGTGGGGATGGATCCCCTAGCTGAAGATAAGGGAGAGAGGCCAGAACCCGCCGGAGCTATGAAAGAAGTTCAATTAGGAATATCTCAGCAGTAGTTTACAAAGATAGGTCCTGAGTTAGAACCCGAGGTGGCAACAAGCTTGAAGGAGTTGTTGAGAAAGAATGCTGATTTGTTTGCATGGAAACCCTCTGATATGCGCGGAATGGATCCCATATTGTCTTTTCATCGTTTGGCAATGACCCCAGGTGTAAAGCCGGTAGCCCAGAAGAAGAGACGATTTTGTTTAGAAAGGAGGAAGGCCATTGAAGAAAAGACAAGGGAGTTGTTAGAAGCAGGATTTATCAGAGAGATAGAATATGCTACATGGTTAGCCAACCCGTTGTTAATAAGGAAGCCAGATGGGAAGTGGAGAATGTGTACAGATTATACAGACTTGAATAAAGTTTGTCCTAAAGACCCATTTCCATTACCAAGTATTGATCATTTGGTAGACAGGGCATCCGGGTATAAAGTGTTGTCATTTTTGGATGTGTATTCCGGGTATAATCAGATACCATTATGGAAAGAAGATCAGGAAAAGACAGTGTTCATAACTGAGAATGCAGTATATTGTTACAATGTAATGTCGTTTGGGTTAAAAAATGCAGGAGCAACTTACATCAGAATGATGAACAAAGTGTTCAAGGAGCAGATGGGTAGAATGTTGGAGGTGTACATGGATGATATGATCGTGAAGTCGGAAGATGGTAAGAGGCATTTGAAAGACTTGCAAGAAGTGTTTGAGCAAGTCAGGAAGCACAATATGCGCTTGAATCCTAATAAGTGTGCTTTCGGAGTTACAGCAGGAAAGTTCTTGGGTTTCCTCTTGACAGAAAGGGGAATCGAAGCCAATCTGGACAAATGTAGGGCAGTGATGGAAATGAAGAGCCTACAGAATATTAGAGAAGTCCAAAAATTGAACGGGCGAGTAACAACTTTATCCATATTTTTGGCTAAGTCAGCACATGTATCGTTGCTGTTGTTTCAACTCTTAAAAAAAAGATGTAATTTTGTATGGACAGAGGAATGTGAAGCAGCTTTTCAGCGTTTCAAGGAAATGTTGGCTTCGCCGCCAATTCTTAGCAAGCCGGAACCTGGTGAAGTGTTGTTCTTATATTTGTCTGTGTCACATGAGGCAGTCAGTTCAGTTCTTGTCCGAGAAGGAAAATATAGGAAACAACAACCGGTATACTTCATAAGCAAGGTGTTGCAAGGAGCAGAAGTAAGGTATCGGCATGTAGAAAAAGTGGCATTTACATTGTTAATTAGAGCAAGGAGACTTCGTCAGTACTTTCAGTGCCACCAAGTAGTCGTTAGGACTAATCAGCCAAAAAAGCAAATGTTGCATAAGCCGGATCTCGCAGGTCGGATGGTTGCATGGGCAGTAGAGTTATCCGAATTCGGCATTCATTTTGAAGCACGTAATGCGATCAAAGCACAAGCTTTAGCTGATTTTATAGTAGAAATGACGCATACCAGAAGTAAGCAAGAAAACGGATGGTGGAAGTTATTTGTGGATGGATCATCCAATAAAAGAGGCAGTGGTGTAGGGATTATTATAGAAAACCCGGAGGAGGTAGCAGTAGAACATTCATTAGCATTGGAGTTTCCCACAAGTAATAATCAGGCAGAGTATGAGGCAATGATTGCTGGGTTGATTTTAGCAAAAGAGCTCGGAGCAGAGTGTCTGGAAGTATTTAGTGATTCTCAGTTGGCAACTTCGCAAATAAGCAGAGTATACCAAGCTCGAGGGGAGATTATGATCAAATATTTAGCAAGGGTACAAGAGTTAATGAGAGAATTTAAAGAGATCCGGGTGGAACACATTCGACGAAACGATAATGTCTGAGCAGATTTTTTGTCGAAGTTGGCAAGCACTAAAGCCACAGGAAATTTGAGGACCATCATACAGCAAAGTATTCGGGCTCCGAGTGTAGTGTGGATGGTAGAAGAAGTAGATTGGAGAAGTCCAATTAAGGATTATTTGGAAAAAGGAAGGGAACAAAAGGAAAAAATGGAAGCAAGTCGGTTGAGAAGAAGAGCGGCTTGGTTTGTAATGATAGAAGGGCAATTGTATAGAAGAGGAATAAATTCCCTTTGTTGAAATTCATAGCTGCGTGAAACACGGAATATGTGTTAGAAGAAATACATGAAAGAATTAATGGACATCATCTTGGAGTTATATTGCTAGCGAGGAAAGCTATACGAGCAGGATACTTTTGGCCAACAATTAGGGAGGATGCTAAAAAGCATGTACGCAAATGTGAACAGTGCCAGAAGTTTTCTAACATATATCAAGCTCCTCCAGAAGAGTTGTTCATGATTTCATCTCCTTACCCATTTTTTAAATGAGGAATGGACCTTTTGGGTCCGTTTCCCAAAGCAGTCGGAGGGGTAAAATACTTGATAGTAGCAGCCGATTACTTTACTAAGTGGATAGAGGCAGAACCGGTCGCCACTATTACTACTCGGAAAGTCCATAAGTTTTTCATTGGGAAAATAGTGTGCTGGTTTGGAATTCCGACTATAATTAGTATGATAGTAAATCGGAACTTGGTAGATATAGTAAATCGACAAGCATACTTTATGGTTTGTTAGTATGGTAGTTAATATTCTGTGTAGGAAGATTATGTTTTAGCTGTGTTAAGAAGATTATGCTTTAGATTTAGTATGATATTTACTATGTGTTAGGAATATTATGCTTTGGATATGATGGATATTTCGTATGTTGACTTTGAATTTAGTATAACCTTTGAATTCAATAAAAGTTTTTCACAGAGATGCTGATTAAAGATGGAGCAAAAGTCCCTTGCCGCCTTCACTGACCTCTTGGGCACCCGTCCAATTCTTACTCGGAAACGGGAAAACAAAAGTTCCTTGCCACCTTCAATGGCCTCTTGGGCACCCGTCCAATTCCTACTCGGAAACGGGAAAGCAAAAGTCCCTTGCCGCCTTCAATGGCCTCTTGGGCACCCGTCCAATTCCTACTTGGAAACGGGAAAGCAAAAGTCCCTTGCCTTCTTCAATGGCCTCTTCGGCACCCGTCCAATTCTTACTCAGAAACGGGAAAGCAAAAGTCCCTTGCCGCCTTCAATGGCCTCTTGGGCACCCGTCCAATTCTTACTCGGAAACGGGAAAGCAAAAGTCCCTTGCCGCCTTCAATGGCCTCTTGGGCATCCGTCTAATTCCTACTCGAAAACGGGACAAATCTCCATTTGGTTGTTTACAAAAACCTCAAAGGATTTCTTAGAGTTTTATAAAGATAGGTCTTTAACAGAAAATAAGCTTGCAAAAAGATGGCCGAGTTGGTTTTGGGATATAATAAAGAATTTACAATTTAGACGACAGCAAATTATCAGATTAGTCAGATCAGAGAAAAGGAGAGTCGGAAAGAACGAAAGTAATTCCAAAGCCATTAAAATAACGGGTAGTTAAAGATCCAAAATAAACAGTCAGTACAAAACCAAATAACAACGAAAATAAAAAACAAGTACAAGATTAAAGTGGCATTCCACTCCTTCAAGCATCTTTAGGAGTGTCATCAGAGGCAGTCTTGTCAGAAGTCAGAATAGACCCTATCCAGTCAGAGGGGCAGGTGGAAAGAACAGTAACAACATCTTTTTCATTATGGGTGCACAGTCGGCCATTGTCAACAAAGTTGAAGGTGTCAATTTTTTCCAAGTTAGGAAGAGCAGATTCCGGGTGGAAAAATTTCACTTGGCCCAAAACCCAACCGCGAATTTGATGACCAAAAGCAACATATTTGGAGTCCATGTCATCGGCGGCTTGCTGTAAAGAAGCGACATTTTTCTTCAAAGTTTCTACTTCCAGCTCCAATTCAGCTACACGAAAGTCAGAATCTTCGAAATTTTTCTTCAACACTTTGTGTTCTTCAGTCAACACATCATGATCTTGCTTAAGAGCAGTAAGCTCGTCATTTGATTTCTTGGCCAGTTGTTTAGCTTTAAAGTTATTTTTAAAGACTTGTAACTCTTTAAGTTCAGTAAGTAGTTGTTGAGGTTCAGCCAATGCTAAAAGCGTCATTTCATAATAGTGGGCTTCACGAAGAGAGTTATCTCGGATATCAGTAAATTTGGCAATTAGTTGATCCAAAGAAAACTTATCCCATTTTTCGCGGAGCCCAGGAGTAAAGCAAAGTTGTAACTTCTTCATGAAAGGAGGACCTGAAAAAGGATTAGCAGTTACAGACATAGGAGGAGTTAAGGATATATCAGTAGAAGGCAGATCCGGGCTAGGCTCATTAATCCGAACTCGTTTCCTATGACGGAGCTCGCCAGAATCGACAAGAGCATCCATATCAAGCACTATAGTGTCACTGGGAATAGAACCTGTAGCGGAGGTACCCGGAATATAGGAAGGAGTAGGATAGCCTTCCTCCTCGCCAGAAACTGAAGAGTGATCAGTACGCACAATCTTATTGCCGGAAGCAGCAGAGTCATCCTTACGAGTAGCCTTTTGTTTCTGGCGAGCAAAAAATGTAGGATCCATGACTTTATCTGGAAAACAAAAAACACAGAAGAAAACAAATATAGGGTTAAACGTAGAATACACATAAGAACATAAGAGAAGTGTGTAAGTTACTTACTCAATTTCTTGCAAATCCAGTCAGAAGAATCTTTATACCCTAGAATAGACCGAGGAATGATAGAAATATTTTGCTTGGCTAATTTAGAAGCGAGATTTTTTGAACCAAGTGAAAGTTTCAGATTCCTCAGTACTCAGATTCTTTGAGTTAGTTAAAAACGTTTTGGCAGAAGTAGTATAATGATGTCGGTTCCAACTGAGAGAGAATCGAGGAGCTCCGTCTTGATCCAAAAAGAAAGCAGAAGGAGAGGCAGATTGAGAAGAAGAAGAAGAGGCAGAAGGTGTAGCAGAAAGAGCTTCAGGTATACAAATTTTGAAGTAATCTTCTTTGAAATTTTTACAGTTATCTTCATAAATAGTACACCAACGAAATCTGGGGCGGGCTTTTAAAGAAACCCAACTATGGCGAGTACTCCGTTTTATCAATAGCGTTTCAGAACACGGCGAAGAGACAAAAAAAGATTCGAAAAGAGTAAGTGAACCCAAAAGATCTACAGATTATCTCGAAGGTATGTAAAAAGCGCTAGCTATATGGATGAAGTTGAGAAGGGGCGACTTCAAGATTATTCAAGACGTCCATTTGGAACTAGGTGAAAGGTAGGATTATCTTGAGCTCAGAAAATAAGCATTTATAGGCAAAAAAGAAAGCATTCTCACCTTGCCCAGAAGGCGAACAGATACGTTCCTCTTCTCCGGATACAGCAACTCGGAAAGAAGTGATAATGGAGTCACAGAATAGAGGTATTGATTGTAAGGCAGTATGGAGAGTACTCGGATGATTTTCATAGGAAGAACGAAGTCCTAGAGCTTCTTCATCAACCCATTCTAAACCTTCCACAGTAGAAGGTATTGCGAAGCGGGAAGGGGGAAGCGAATGGTAGGGGCGATTCCTCGGCATGGCCTGGACGGAAAGGTACCAGTAAAATCTAGTTTAGAAGATATATTGCAAGTTAAAATAACTGGTGAAGAACATGGTGGTTATAGTTAGATTCCTAATCCGTCCAGAACTTAATAAGCCGGTAAAGGAACACTAAAGAAGATGAAAGTACAAAGACCAAGAAAGTCTTTTTAAGGGGAAGAAAGTAAGAAACCATTTAACGAGTCATGTGCAAGGTTTGCTAATATAATGTTAGAGATGCAGGTAACAGTGTTTACATTAAATGTCAAAATTATGCCAGAAATAAGGAAATAATACAGGTATCAAAATAGAGGAACTTACTTGTGTAACATAATGAAGGGTAGCAACCGAAAGTAACAGTGTTGCAGCAAGGTCAACAAGAGAATTTCAAGCGAATGAAGAAAGAAGAAAGAACCAGAAAAGTGCAAGGAGAGAAGAAGGAAGAATAAGGTAAAGAAATAAAGGAAATGCAAGAGGAGAAAATGGATAAATGAGAAAAGGAAAAGGTAAGAGGTAATAAAAGGGGGAGAAAAGTAATCGGCGGGTCGAAATTCGAATAGCAATGATGGATGTCAGGTCACGTCATTTCAAATGGGAAGTCGTTTCAAAGATCAAGGTTAGTAAGAAAATGACAAGTGGCAATCAGAAGCTGAATAGGCAGAAAGCATTTAAAAAGGATACAGACATATGGGAAATCGTAAGAGATAAGTTAAGAGTTAAACTCGGAGTAAAATAGTCATTAAACTCCGAGCTTGGGGGCTTAATGTTCCGGGTTCATACGTCTGGGTATTACCAGCAAAGATAACGGTTGACTGAATCCGGAAGGACTCCTACCCGGATGGTTAGTTAGTTAACCAGGGTAAAAACCCACGTATTAGAACCAAAAGTAGGCCCTACCACGATTCCATGATAGAAGCAATAACCACCCACATTTAAAGTAACTGCCTAAGCAAGAGCTATATATATCAAGGATAGGTGCCTAAGATCAGGTAGACATTAACCAGACAGAATTCATATTGATGTTCATCCAGAACAGTTATCTAAATTATGTACTAAATAATGTCACATAATATTGAAAATTCAAATGAACAATTGTCGTTGATTATATATATAAGCAAACATATAAAAATGCACTAACTTTTTCAGTAAACATTTCAAACATAAGAATTTCACTTTCCTCCCACAAAATAATAAGTAATGAACTAAATATTATCCTAAGGATATAAAAACACACAAATATTATAATTATATGTATAATAAGCATTCTCCTTCGTCTCCTCTTTCATTATCTTTATTCCTTAAATTTTCAATATCTCACATTAGAGAACATCGCACTTGTTTGCAACAGCCATAAGCACAATGGAATGTTCTCATATTTGGGAATTAGGTTTTTGACTATTCTTTGTGTGTGCAATAACTCAAAACACAATAGTTTAATGGACCTTCATATTCCATAATTATAGTCCTATTATTCATTTGATTTTATGATTGTTACTTTCAAGGGTTAAATGTTTGTCCTTTTAGTTTTTAACACCATGTCTTACCTGTAAGACATAGTTATAATATGAAAAGTTAATTTTTTCTCTCTCCACGTCAGCTGAAGTGACTGAGGAAATAGAAAAAAAGAAGAAGAAATTTTTCATATTATAACTATGTTTTACCGGTAAAATATAGCGTCAAAAAGGATACAACCTTGTGTCCTTTAAAAGGACAAACCTTTTTTCCTACTTTTAATTGGGTTTATTTGGTTTAGTTGGGTCTAAATTTTGAAATAGGTCAATTAATCATTTTTGTGATTAAGTTTAGAATAAATAGGAGTAAGAATAATAGGAGTAAGAATAAATAACATAACTGATTAGAATAAAGCAGAAAAAAACAAATATACAGGATAAAAAATAAAAAAGGTAAAACACAAAAATAACTATACTATACGTGTTCCTTATTATTTGTTTGCATTTAGATGGTTTGTTGTTACTTTGTATTGAGTATTTGATTTTCTATTTAGGTGATGCAAAATTATAATTTTTACCTTAGTTAATTATAATAATTATATAATAAGTAAAAAAAAAAAACAGGTGCCAACGCACCTGCTGGCTTGGAAGTGGCTACGCCAATGTATAACAGCCTATTCCCGACCATCACACTTTTATTTGGACTTTACATTAGGCTTGGCAAAAATGAGCCAATCCATCGGGTTAGCTTGTAATCCGGCTAAAATAAGTCGGATTGGGTTAGGAAATAATGAGTTAGTAACTCGAGTCAGCCCGACTCGTTTCAGCTCGAAAAAATCGAGCCAACCCATAGGTCAAACGGGTTTGGCTCACGGGTTATGGTTTTTTTTAATATAAAAGTATAAAAATTAATGAAGGTAAAGTGGAAAGCTAAAACCTAAAATCCCAATTCCATAAACCCAAGCGAAAATACCCTACAGCTGCCAATAAGTCCAAAACCCTGCATTAAGGATCTTTTTTATAGTATGTGTGACAGTGTGAATGTGGTGCCAACTGCCAATAAGTTCAAGTCCAAATGCAAAAGATATTTTCTATGGTTTATCTATATAATGTATGTATTGAATGAATTAATAATTTAGAAAAAAAAATTAGAAGTTATAGCATCAATGAATTTTTGTTTTCCATTTTTTCAAGTCAATCCGCGAGCCAACCCTAACCCGACTTGGGTCGGGTTGGGTTGAGTTTTCTAGCTCGTTTACTTTTCGAGCCAACCCTAACCCGACTCATTTTTTTCGGATTGAACGAGGGTTGGGTCGGGTTGGCCTATTTTGCCAACCCTACTTTACATACATATAGTGGCGGAGCCAAACTCTAATTTTTTTTAATTTTAGTTAATTCATATTATAATATATTTAAATTATATTAAATTCAGAGCACCTGAGCAGACACTGTTAAGAAGAGTTATAATTTTCTTAAATATTTTTGAATTTTACTGAAAATAATTTTTTTTATATATATAAATGAAAATTGAACACATAACCTAATACAACTTACCCAAATCTTTCATCAAAAATATTTTAAGTTTTAGATAGGGCTAAATTACAAATTGTAACCCGGGCCAAATTACAATTTTAATCCATGCCAAATTATAATTAATTTTATATTTATATATATTAAGTACAATTTGTTAAAATTTTAGCCCGGATCGATGTCAGACCTAGACTATACGTGGCTCTGCCGCTGCACTCATAGCTTTTATAAATATATAAATGGTTAAACCTCTCATGTACATATTCTGAATTCACTGTTCTTTTATTTATTATTATGCACACACCCTACACCTTTGGCTATATGCCAATATTATTATTATGCACATGAATTCGTTACCTCTTGCGGTGTCTCTTTTATAAACTCCCGCGAGCGTACTGATCCAAGATACAAATATCAACCTTCGGTTGGATATTCCGATCCTCAAAGATTGAACAATTTTTTTTCTTACAAAAAGAGAAGTTTGTAATCTTACTCAATTTTAATCATGAAGTTTGTCTATTGAGTAAATTTTAGTAAATAAAGTAAAACAAACTAAAAGCATTTTATCAACGGAAACAAAAAATCTCAATCTTAAAGATTGTTTAAACACACTCCATGATGTTAACGAATATTTGTACTCAAATTTAAGCTTAATTTAAATTCAAATTACACATTTTCAACTTATATTCAAGATTTCGTTGAGCTTTCAAAATGTCTCAAGTTATTTTTTCTGTTTTAAGGAAAATTAATAGAGATTAATATTTCACCTGCCACAAAAATATGGTGTTTTGGGAAAAAATGTAAGATGATTTAGTATAATACATATATATATATATATATATATATATACATGTATGTATATATATACATACACACACACATATATATATATATACCGGGATAAGATCTTTTGTCATTGGCGTCAAATTTAAAGTTTGACACATCATCTGAGAGCCGTTAGATCAAAAAAGATCATTGAAAATCACGACGACTGTAACAGCTTGTTGTACACCGGTATTGTTAACATTAATTATGATATTAAGCGCAGTTACAATCACAACAATTCATTTATAAAAATACGAGCAAATTTTTTCTGTTTATTACGTAAGCATTTAAAACAATAAAAAGCGTAATAAATAAAAGCTGTGCTGTAAAATCTTTGCGGAATAATTATTTAAACTACTTTTATAATTTATTTTACATCTCTCAAGCCACCAAGGGGTTTCCATAAACCCACTTAGTCAAAATCTCACTTTTACATTTTCTACCTATCCGAACATGGTTATCTCTTTAATTTTCTGCGTACAAACCGCATATAAAAAGTCTCCCATATTTTAGTATGTTATTCTAGACTTAATTACCTTTCTAGAAAGCTATCACACGAGTCATAAAGTTCTCGTTTGCTCCGGATATCGCCGTTTGAATTTTGACAAGCAAATCTGCCAGCCAACCCCAAAACAGCTCCAAACATCCTTCACTCAATCAATTACTGCAGAAAATAAAATTAACAAAATCCTCTCAAATTTTTATACAACAAACTAGACACCTCAAGCTTCAAGTAGATATATCATACACCTAATTTGACCAAGGAAATAAGCGGAAATAAATTTTCCAATTTTGGTCCAGAACTGCCCAATGTGCAGTAGCCCACTGTACAGTCCGAGTTCACTGCCCTCTCCAGGCCGAATACCATCCCATAATTTCTTCAAATTTTAATACAAGATAGAGGACATCTCAAGCTTCAAAATAGCGTATGGCACGTCCCTATCGAATCTCTGTGGAGGGAGATATGCTCTCCCAAAGTTAGCCTAAATTCTGCAAATTTCTAGAAAATTCGCCAGAGTTTCCTTTGTTTTTCCAATAATCCCCAAGTTTGCACAAGTGATCTATGACCTCAAAATGTACCTAATAATCATTGGGTGGCACACACAAGGACCAACAATGCCTTGGGGCTCTTACAACCCATCATAGTTTATATTGAATTACTTAAATCATATCACATTGCTTACTTTGTTAATACTTAACACATTTCAATCATCAAGGTCAATTTGCATGCATTTTCTAAACATACACATAATCATAATCCTAAAATAGGCCTATTACCCTTTCATCATATTACATGCTTCCATATTACATCAAGTATTCATGTACAAATCACAACTTCCAAATGAAATATTACACTTTACAAACCATAATCTTTAAATACAACATAATGAATAACCTCAAAATGACATATGTAACTAAACTTAGGCAAAAATGACATGAACAAATATGACAATAAATCTCCTCCTACATCCATATGCAATGTTTATGCCCTAAGTCTAGCCTAGGCCCAATGGCCACCAAAATGCAAAATACTGAAATAAAGCCCCCAAGACGGGGTGAGATATACGAATATATCTCAGTAACCCAGAGGTTCTAGAGAATACTTCGCCCAATGGCTCACTTCGATGCATATAAATAATATAACATAACATCTTTAAAACGGGATAAAGCAAGGGATTTAGAGAAATAGGGGAGCATAGGGATACAACATACGACGAAGCTGGAATGGTCA
>NW_026898715.1:0-57422 GCF_033153095.1 Gastrolobium bilobum
ACCAGCTAGTTGACAATTCGTCAGGATTTCAGCTGCTATCATTTATGGACGCATACTCTGGATACAATCAAATCCCATTGCATCATTACGACCACCAAAAAACCGCCTTCATCTCGGAAAAGGGAAATTTTTGCTAAAACATTATGCCTTTTGGCCTCAAAAATGCAGGGGCGACCTATCAAAGGATGATGAACCGCGTGTTCCAAGCGCAAATCGGAAGAAACTTGGAGGTATACATCGATGACATGATCGTCAAGTCAATGCAAATATCGGCACATATCGCCGACCTCAGGGAGACTTTCGAGCAGCTAAGAGCTCGCAAGATCAGGCTGAACCCGGCCAAATCTGCTTTTGGGGTACCAGCTGGAAAATTCTTGGGCTTTATGCTTACCAACCGAGGAATAGAAGTGAACCCCGACAAATGCAAGGCCGTCCTGGAGATGAAACAGCTTGAAAACAAAAAAGAAATTCAATAGCTCACAGGTCGCCTTGCGGCCCTGACCAGATTTCTGCCTAGATCGGCAGAGAAGGCTTTGCCTTTCTTCAAGCTCCTAAAAAAAGGTGTTTGAAAATATTAAGTATTGCCTAGCCAACCCCCCCCCCCCCCTCCGTGTTGTCAAAACCAGAGCCCGGAGAAACGTTGATCTTGTACCTATCAGTAGGGGAAGAGGCCATCAGTGCCGCTCTGGTACGGGAGACCGACAAGTCACAATAGCCGATCTACTTTGTAGGTCGGACATTGCAAGGACCAGAACTTCGTTACCAAAAGCTCGAAAAGGTCGCATTCGCCCTGCTTACCACGACAAGGAGGCTCCGACCTTATTTCCAAGGTCACCAAATCATCGTGCGAACAAATCAGCCCATCAGGCAAGTACTTCACAAGCCGGACCTAGCAGGAAGGATGATCAACTGGGCTGTCGAGCTTTCCGAGTTCGACATATCGTATGAGCCTCGACAAGGAATTAAGTCGCAAGCTTTGGCAGACTTCATCCTGGAGCTAACCCCGCCCAATGAAAAGGGAGAGGGGAATGAAGGTCTCTGGAAAATTTATGTCGACCGATCCTCGAACTCTAAGGGGAGTGGAGCCGAGGTGATCGTTGAAAGCCCGAAAGGAGTGTCCATCGAACACTCCCTCCACTTAGCGTTTCCGACCTCGAACAACCAAGCTGAATACGAGGCATTCATTGCAGGGATCATGCAGGCAAAAGAGCACGGAGTAAGGAAGATAAAAATAACGAGTGACTCACAGCTAGTTACTTCACAAGTTGAAGGAAAATACCAAGCCAAGGGTCCTCTCATGATGAAGTACCTCTAACAGGTCAGGGAGCTATTAGCTGAGTTTGACGAGGTAACAATCCAGTACATACCTCGGAATGAGAATAATAGGGCCGACATCCTATCTAAACTCGCCAGCTCGAAAGGCTCAGGAAACCACCGCACTGTAATACAACAGAGCATCCTGGAGCCGACCTGCGTCATGGTGATAACCGAGACTGAGGATTGGAGAAGGCCAATTGCGGCCTACCTGGAAAAAGGAATCCTGCCAGACGAAACGCAAGAAGCCAGAAAACTCATGAGGAACTCGGCCTGCTCCACCATAGTAGAGGGGCAACTTTACAAAAAGGGCTTCTATACACCCATGCTGAAATGCCTCAATAAGAATGAAGTGGAGTATGTACTGGCCGAGATACATGAGGGCATAAATGGACACCACATGAGAGGAAAATCTTCAGCCATAAAAGCACTAAGGGCAGGATACTACTGACCCACTATGGAAGCAGATGCGAAGGACCACGTCAAAAGGTGCAAACAATGTCAGAAGCACGCGTTGATCATTCGCGCACCCCCCGAAGAGCCGCAAACGATCACGGCACCATGGCCGTTCTTCAAATAGGGAATGGACCTACTAGGGCCTTTTACTGCGGCTGAAGGACTACTCAAGTGGTTGATAGTGGCCGTTGACTACTTCACCAAGTGGATCGAGGCTGAACCCCTCACCACCATTACCTCTGCAAGGATACGAAGATTCTTTGAAAGAAACCTGATTAGCCGATTTGGACTTCCTGCTGAGATCATCACGGATAACGGAACATAGTTTAATGATAAAAAGTTCCAAGAATTAATGATCGACTTAAAAATCACACATCGGTTTGCGTCAGTTGAACACCCTCATACTAACGGACAAGCCGAGTCTGCTAACAAGGTGATCATCAACGGGCTAAAGAAAAGGCTCTTTGAGGCTAAAGGAAATTGGGTGCAGCAACTACACCTCGTCTTGTGGGGTTACAGGACGAGCGCCCAATATGCCACAGAAGAAACCCCCTTCAAACTGACATATGGGTGCGAGGCCATGATCCCGGTTGAGATCGACGAACCATCCTGGAGGAGGGTACAAAGGTTACAAGGAACTGAAGCTCAAAACAAGGAGGCACTCCTTGTGGAACTCGACCTGCTGGATGAATGCAGGGAGAATGCCAGATACAAGAATATGCTGGCGAAGCGTCTAGTAACTTCCAGATTCAATAAGAAGGTCAGACCTCGGTCATTCCAGGTCAGAGACTTAGTCTTAAGGAGAGCAGACATCGGCAACAAGAATGCCAGAGATGGGAAGCTCGCCGCAAACTGGGAAGGCCCTTATAGGATCAAGGATAATCTGGGAAAGGGAGCCTACACCTTGGAAACTATCTCCAAGAAACCAGTAAAGAGGACTTGGAACGCGGACAAGTTGAAGGTCTACTATAGTTAGGCTTTTAGTCCGATGTTCGAGACAATAAAGACGAGCTATTAAGCTCGATCGATAGTTAGATTTACTTCTATGCAAATAAGACGAGCTATTAAGCCCAGTCAGTAGGTAGATTTATCTCAAAGCAAATAAAACGAGCTTCTAAGCTCGACCTTGTAAAGAGATTTTGTTTGAAATGCAAATAAAATGACCAGTCATTTAATTTCTGTCATCCGTGCATACCGATTTCCATTCAAGTAATTGAAGCCCCAAAGAGCTTCACGATAAATTAAAGGAATAAAATTTTTGTTGACGAACAAAAGATAATCCTAGATTTGCAAGCAAAAACCTCGGCGAATCGCAAGTCGAATAAAATGAGATCGAAAGCGAACCTCGGACATCAAAAGTAAGCGAGAAATAAAGAAACGATCTCAAAGAAATGAAGCATTAAAAGCATAAGTTGTAAAGCCGAACCAAGGCGACAATTAAGTTCCGACAAAATAAAAAAGGGGCTCAAAGGCCCCGTAATCAAAATTACATCATAAGGTCAGCTCGAGGAGAAGTGACTGGAATATCGGCACTGGTCTCCTCCCCATCGGCACTGCCAGAATCAGGAGATCTGGGATCAATAACGTCGTCCTTTACGTTGTATGCCACGTCCATCCCATCAGTGATAAGACCGGGATTTAGAACCCGAGCTTGAGCTACGGCATTGTCGAAGGCTTCGATTGCGGCATTTATGACCACGGCCCTAGCCTCTTCAAAATCAGCTCGAAGTGTCTCAATCTGGGCATTTTTGTCAGCTATGGACTTTGAGAAGGACTCCTTCTCAGCACTCAAACCATCCGCCTTAGCGGTAGCCGATTCCATATCCTTCTTAGCCTTCTCTAGCTTGGACGACAGCTCTTGAACATTGACCTCCAGGTCGGACTTCAACTTGCTTAGCTCTTCCACCTTATTGGAAAGGGACGAATTGGAAGCAAGAGACATGTCAAGACTCTGGTTGAGATCCTGGAAGGTTTGAATCAACGAGGTGGTCTTCAGAGACTCCTCCTCCATTCGTACCGGCATGCCCCTCACAATAGAGATCAAGCACGAGTTGCCAATAAGTCCCGGAGGAGGCTTCAAGGCAGCCCTGAGTCGGTCAGTAACCCCGACCCTCCATAATTCTCCGGGCTCTAGAGTAATTAGGGTCCCTGGACGAGCGGTGGAGGGAGGAGGAAGAGGTGATGACAAAGGAGAATGGATATCAGTCATGATCACCTCGTCACCCACTGAACTTCCGCTGATCATGGTGTCAAACCGTCGTTTTTTGGATACCTCGGGAGACGAGACTTCCTTGTCTTTTCCCTTTCCGGACTTCTTGGGCAGAAACTTCATATACTCGGCGCTTGTCATGCTAACTGCAAAAAGAGGTTCAAATATTAGAACTCAAATTACAGGACACGTCGAAAAGAAGCTATAAAAGAAAACGACATACCAAGCTCGCAGAGGAGATCCTCTCCAAATTTATCCACAATCCGGCTAAGATCGATAATGTCGAATTTCTTGGCATATCCAAGAAGAACGGACGTCGCCAATCTTTCCGACTCGGAAAGAGATCCTCCCGCGGTAGCATAATCTTTGGGACGCCATTGATAATGACTCTGCGTCCAGTAAAGCTCAAACTGATTCGCCAGGTCTCCATTGTTTCCCCAAGACAAGGCAAACCACGGTAAGCAGTCCGAACGAGCTACTACTCTGAAGTAGGCGTCCTTAAAACCCTTGAAAGATTGGGAATAAGGGATAAAAATACCCCGTCTGGGAGCGCCTCAGAGGGTCACCCAACCCTTTCTCTCCTTAGCCTCGGCCCCAGTTCGGGCTGTATACACATCAAAAAAGTGTAAAAAAAAGGAAAACTGTACAAGGAAGACAGAGATAGGTGCAAACTTGTTCAAAACCCGGGATAAAAGTGATATTTCAGTTAGATGTTTATTGCAATTTACATACAGGCGATATTTTATGAAATTGATTAAGTAATCAACTTGGCTAAGTATAATGACGTCATAAATGAAAAGAAAAAGATATTCCGCATTTTTTTATTAAGCGCAGCTTAATACGATAGTATGATAACATTATCGGGTATACACGGGGTGTTACAGGTCTTGCTGTTGGTTAGTTCCCTCTGCCACCACCTCAACCGCCACCACTGCCGCCTCCACCTAGTCTTCAGGGCGAGAGGCAGAGCCATGTTAAGGGCACTGGTCAACTCACTGGGGTAATGGAACCCTATGTGGATCCTGCTGAAGACCGTGATGTGATTGATCGCTGGCTTAATGCTTTTCGCAAGCATAAGCCACCTTCCTTTGATGGGTCTTATGATCCTATTGTTGTGGCGAGATGGCTTCAGGCGTTGGACAATATTTTCCGTGTGATGCAGTGTACTGATCCACAAAAGCTGATGTTCACCACGTATATGCTGGAAGGCGATGCCCATGAGTGGTCGATGAACACCTCTCATGCTTTTGAGGTGCAGGGTCATGTTATGACATGGTCATTCTTCGAGGATTGCTTTCTGGGTCGATACTCCCCTTATGATGCGCATGAGAGGAAGCAGGGGTAATTCGACAGGTTGGTGCAGGGCTCGTTGTCTATTGACGAGTACCTGGCCAAGTTTAATGAGCTGGTTAAGTTCGCTCACTTTCGGATGGAGAGACCTACTCCGATCTTCTTGGCTGCTAAGTTTCGCAGGGGACTTAGTGAGGATATTGCTGGTTACCTTGCGGGGTCTGCTTCTAGAGACTTCAGGATACTGGTGCAGTAGTGTCGGGATATCGAAGATTTCTGTAACTCGAGTAAAGCTAAGAGGGCCAAGGTGGCTGAGACGAAGGTAGCTGGTAGTTCCACTTCCTGGAAGGACAGGAAGTTTGCTGGCAAAGGCAAAGGGAAGCAGTTGGCTGCTAGGCAGGCGCCTAGTCAGTTCAAGAGGAGTTTCACTCAGGGGAGTACAGTGAAACCTCCTACTCCCAGATGCTCGGGTTGTGGGAAGGTTCATTTGGGACCGTGTGCTACCGGTCAGACTATCTGTTTCCAGTGTGGCAAGGAGGGCCACTATGCTAGAGAGTGTTTGTCATCGACGGCGAGAGCTACAGCAGTTCAGGCAGTTCCATTGCGGATGGTTACCCTTCCACCTATAGCGGCACCAGAGGTGCCACCTGCCACGGGGCGAGTGTATACCTTGGAATGTCAGCAGTTGGATAGAGCTCTGAACCTGGTTAGAGGTATTGTTTCCATTGGTGGATCTTCTATTGATGTATTGTTTGACTCTGGGGCTACACATTCCTTCATTGCTACCCCGATTGTTGTAGGGCTGGAGTTGCTCATGTCTGTTCTTTCTCCACCGTTGCGGGTGACCACCGCCACCGGAGAAAGGTGTGATTCTACCACTGTACATCGAGATGTCGTGTTTCAGTGGGACAACTGTGAATTCTCGGTAGATCTGATAGGATTGCCGATGGCCAACTTGGAGATTATTCTGGGCATGGATTGGTTGTCCAGAAACTGTGCATTGATTGATTGTTGTGTCTAGCGAGTGGTGATGCCTCTGTGTGATTCCACAGCCAGTTCCTCGCCTTTTATTGCTACGGGCTAGGAGAGCCTTGTGAGCAGGGACATTGGTTATGTCATATTGGGAGGTTTGGGATATCACTGGCATTCCTGTGGTGAGGGAATTCCTCGGAGTATTTCCGGAGGAGATTCTTGAGTTTTCGCCTCAGAGGGAGATAGAGTTCTCTATTGAATCGCTGCCTGGTGTGGGGCTTGTTGTTAGCTCCCTACCGGATGTCGCCACCAGAGTTGGCTAAGTGTAAGTAGAGTTCTGAGGGTCTTTCGACGAAAGACTTTATCTGACCGAACGTGTCTCCATGGGAAGCACCAGTCATGTTGTTTTGAGGCAAGATGCCTTACGCCATTACTTAATCGCGATGGTGCTCTGTTTGAGAATGTGAAATTCTCTTCAGAGAAACTGAGAGTGTAACACTTGGAATTTGTGGCAAAGGCCACGCGTGAATGTTGTATATTCGAGGCAGTGCATGAATTCGTTTGTGAGTTGAGTGGTCTCCATGACTCTAGGATCTTATGTTGATTATTGATATGCTTCTTAAGTAGTTTGCATATTGACATCATGGATAATGTTAAGCATAAAATGGGTACGATAGATTGTTGTAATGTATCAATGACATTTCACCTGTAATTGAGTTTCAATTTTGCAGATGCCATGGAGATTGAGGTATATTGTGCTTATAGTATTCGAACTATTATGTTATTAAGATTTATAATTTTGCAGGTGTACGTGAACTAAGGTACGTTACTATGTGAATTAGCATGTTAACTAACATGTATGGGTTGAAATGAACTTGATTATGAATTCTCATTGTGAAATGAATATGAAATTATTTGGGAAATAATGATTTATCGAATTGTAAGACTAGTCGGTGTTAGATTCATGGAATAGGACCAAACTCACTCGAGTTTTGTGTGGATTTTAGAGTTGTGGGGTTAGGTCACCTCTATTGAGAGAGTGACTGGTGATCCCAGAGAATTGAATGACGTTTATGATGTCATTGTGAAACTTCGAGTTTTGTCGGTGACCTCGTTGTTGGGGGTGCACTCTCGAGATGGAGACTGTGAAAGTCAAGATTGAGCTCATGGAGAAGATCCAAGAGGCGCAAGTGCAGAGAACGTGCCTTGTAAGAACCCGCACCGTTAATTAAGGAAGTTAATTAATTTATGTGAAATTAGGAAATAATTTCATAATTGACCCTAATAATTATTATGAGGCTCTAATAATTATAGTAAGTGATTAAGAATGCTGAAAGTCGCTTTTCGGAAGAAAAGTGCAGATACCGGTTCTGCTAGTCGGTATAAATGCGTACCGAAAAAGTATCTCGGAAAATTATAATAATTGTATGATAATTACTAGAATAATATGTAAGACTTGTAAAACAAGTTTCAAGTCAATATAATAAGAACTGGTGCCAGAAACTGATACTGGCTATGAAAAGCGCGTACCGAAAAGGTGCTCCGAAAATTATAAGAAAAATATGATAATTCTTGTAAAATTGAGTAGGTTAAGAATCCTGAGTTTGGGATTAAAATGCTAAGCGTAGCAATTAAAGTTAATACTGTGTGTTAAAGGCTTAAGTGACTATAAATGCAACTTATGCACAAAACCCTAAGCCATATTGGCTTCCTACGTGAATGCTCAGCTGCTGAGTGCCTCTTCCTTTGCTGTTCATCCCTTCCTCTTCACCTTGAGAGCCACGAAGTCATCTCTCTTCTTGGTTTCTTCATCAAACACTTAGTGGAGTGTAGTGTGAGTGGGGAGAGTCCTTTTGTTCTGAGTTTTGTCACTGCCTTGTGAGGTGTGAGGGGCTGAGTTGGTGGTTTTGGTTGTGGGAACCTTGGAGTTGGCTTTTTTAGCTTCAAGGTGTGATCTTTTGGTGCAAGAATCAACCTTTGGAGTGGCATTTTCGTGCACCTTCTTGGTCTGCATTGTTGGAGTTGTTTGGAGAGCCCCATGAGGCTTTGCTTTTCTGTTTTGAACCTTGAGTAAGTGGTTCTACCTTTGATCTTGAGTTTAATGGGTTAAAAATGGTGTCTTGGTATGTTTAATGAGTTAAACATGTAACCAATTGTCATATGAACCTAATTGGACCTTAAGATGCATGTTTAAACTTCTGGAAGTGTTAAAAATGGAACCTTGGAAGGATATCTTCGCGAAATGCAGAAACTGCATTCTGCCGCGAAATACCGGGATATCTGATCGTAAAATATCTGGATATTGGATATCTGGATATGGGGATCTGGATATCTGAATATTGATATCCGGATATTGCCAGAGAGATATCCGGATATTGGATATCTGGATATGCCCCCGAGAAATATCCGGATATTCTGGGTTTGCAAGGAACAGTAGTGTACTGTTCACCCAGAACTGATCTATGGGTTTGTGGACCCTAGTTTGAGGAAGTCGAACTTTTGTGATTAATTAATGTAAGTCAGAATCATATGATTAAGGGCTTATGGCTTGTGTGAAGCCTTAAGACGTAAAACGTAATGGAAAGGCGTTGTCTTAATATTGTATGCTTGTGGTGCATGTTTATTGATACATTATTGGTCCATATCAGATTGTGATTCTGCTGTGTTTGGACTTTGAGTGTGGACTCTTGGCTTGGGTGTTAGCTTGCAAGGTAAGCTTTCGTGTCCTCGGTTTAGCCATGTTGTGGTTCCACCATGTCCCTTGGGGGTATGGTTATATGCATGCTGTGTTACATGCTTTGGATATTTTGAAATGCTTTTAAGCTGATATGTGCAATGGCTTATAATATGTATGTATTGTTTCCACTTAGTCGGTAAGCCTGAGTATGTGGCGTCATACAAGATGGTGAGTCCGTGGGTGGGTGCAAGTAGCGTCTTGCATATTGTGTGGGTAATAGACGTATTCCTGCATTTCTCTAATTAGTGGAATAGTATTGACACACATGACATGATTATCTGCTGCATTGCACTATTTTAGAATTGATGATGATAAACTGCTTTTGAACTTATAATGCACATGTAAGTGAGCTTGGGGTGGAAGATCCTTGAGGACCCCTTGTCTTACTGAGATTTCTTGTTTAGAGATCTCACCTCACGTTTGGGGAATGCTTATTTCAGGTTCAGGTAGTATGGTGACTGATGCCTCTGGCAGCAGGAGGCCAGAGCTTAGTTGATGATATTACTGCTTATTTTCTAGAATGACTGGATTGGATGTTGTTTATGTTTTCCGCCCTTATCTTTATGTTGCTGTTGGGTTGAGACTTATGTTGGGCTTTGTTGCCTTATTTGGGGTGAGCATGGGAGTTGTCCATGCCACCATGTTGTTAGTACTTTTGAGTTGATTTGTATAAACTACTAGTTGGTCCGGTCTACGTGTTGTAGCTCCGTGACTAGAGACATACATTATGATAATTTAATTAATGAGGTTTTTTAGTTAGCTGTTTTATTGCAATTGCATACAGGCGATGTTTTATTAATTGATTAATAAGCAAGTTGGTAATGATAATGACTTCATAATTGAAAAGAAAAAGATATTCCGCATTTTTTTATTAAGCGCAGCTTAATACGATAGTATGATAACATTACCGGATATATACGAGGTGTTACATGCCTGGACTACGTGAAGAACCAAGATGGTGTGCCTTGGAATGAGGATGGACTTCTGTTGTTTCAGAAGCGGATTGTGGTTCCTCGAGGTCCTCTGACCGAAGAGGTTATGGCAGAGGCCCATAAGGGCCAGTTTACTGTCCACCTTGGTGTGACGTAGATGTATCATGACTTAAAGCGTAATTTCTGGTGGCCGAGTATGAAAGAGGATATAGCTGTGTATGTGTCCAAGTGTTTGCTTTGCCAGAAGGTGAAGATAGAAAAACAGAAGTCGTCTGGTAAGCTTCAACCTCTTAAGATTCCGAAATAGAAATGGGAGAGCATTTCCATGAACTTCGTTGTAGGTTTGCCTAAGACTGAGGCTGGTTGTGACTCTTTTGGGTCATCGTGGACAGATTGTCAAAGTCTGCCCACTTTCTTCTGGTAAAGGTGAGCTTTTCTTCATAGTAGTTGGCCTAACTGTGTGTTCGCGAGATCGTGAGGCTTTACGGGGTGCCCGAGAGTATCTTCTGCGATAGGGACCCGAAGTCACATCTCGATTCTGGGAGGCACCGCGGAGAGCTTTTGGAACTAAGTTGAGACTGAGTACAACCTTTCACCCTCAGATTGTTGGACAGACTGAGCGGACCATCCAGATCTTGGAGGACATGCTGAGAGTTTGCACTTTGGAGCAGGGCTCAGCATGGGATGGGTACCTGGCATCGGTTGAGTTTTTGTGCTTTTGTGTTTTTCCTTGCTAGCCTGGGCATGGAACCCTGCGAGGAGCTTTTTGGGTAGGAGGTGTAGAACTCCTACCTGTTGGTCTAAGGTTGGAGATAAAGAGTTGTTTGGCTTGGACTTTGTCCAATTTACCACCCAGCAGATTCAAATGATCATAGGAAAGCTGAAGCAGGCGTTGAGTCGCCAGGAGAACTGTATTGATGTTAAGCATCGTCCACTGGAGTTCAATAAGGGTGAGCACGTGTGTGTGAGACTTTCATTGTCACCGGTGTTTTTCAGGCACTCAGAGTGAGGAAGCTGAGCCCGCGATTCATTGGTTCATACCAGTTACGTGGTAGAGTAGGACCTGTTGCCTACCGGTTTGCCTTGCCTCCGAACTTGGCCAACACCCACGACGTGTTTCACGTGTCTCAACTTCGCAAGTTTGTAGCGGATCCTTCGCACGTGGTGCAACTGGATGTTGTGGAGGTTCGGGAGAACCTAAGGACTCCCGTCGGACCACTCAAGATTCTCGATCGTGGCGAGAAGCAGCTAAGGAGCAAGACCATTCCGATGGTCAAAGTACAGTGTACTGAAAGAACTCCTGAGGAGTGTACTTGGGAGCGTGAGGATGAGCTTCTCCGGAAGTACCCCGAGTTTCGAGACAAGTATGTTTCTGATTTTGAGGACAAAATCCTAAAAATGTGGGGTGAATGTAAGAACCCGCACTGTTAATTAAGGAAATTAATTAATTATATAAGAGAATTAGGAAATAATTCCATAATTGACCATAGTAATTATCATGAGGCTTAAATAAATGTAGTAAGTGATTAAGAATGCTGAAAGTCGCTTTTCTGACAAAAAGTGCAGATACCGGTTCTGCTAGTCGGTATAAATGCGTACCGAAAAAGCATCCCGGAAAATTATAATAAGTGCATGATAATTCCTAGAATAATATATAGGACTTGTAAAACGAGTTTCAAGTTAAAATAATGAGAATTGGTGCCAGAAACTTATACTGGCAATGAAAAGTGCATACCGGAAAGGTGTTGCGAAAAATATAAGAAAAATATGATAATTCTTGTAAAATTGAGTAGGTTAAGAATCCTAAGTTTGGGATTAAAATGCTAAGTGTAGCAATTAATGTTAATACTGTGTGTTTTATGGTTAAGTGATTATATATACATTAGTTGGCCCAAAACCCTAGGCCATACACACCTCCTACGTGACCTTGTGGCTGATCAGCCCTCTCCCTACTGTTCCATTGCCATCTTCTCCTTGTTCTTGGTAAACCTTAACCAAATGACCACTTTTCTTGGTGGTTTCTTCTTCAAAACACCTTGTGGTTGTGGGGAGTAGCCTTGTGAGTGAGTGAAACTCCTTTTCTGAGTAACCAGCTGCTGTGAGGGAGTGTGGTTGGGTTGTGTTCCTTGTTGGTGAGGTAGGGGCCTTTACCTTGACTTTGTGGAGCTTCAAGGAGTTTTCTTTGTGAAGAAAGGAACCTCCTTGTGTGCCATTTTCATTTCTTTGCAAGTCAGAACTGTGAGAACTTGGTGGGAAGCTCCAAGAGTGTTTATTTGCTGAGTTTAAGCTTGGGTAAGCTTCATCACCTTTGATCATGAGTCTAAGTGGTTAAAAATGGAACCTTGATGCATGTAATGAGCTAAAGTTGATAACCTAACGTTGGGTGATGCTTAACACACTTAGAAATGCATGTGTAAGCTTCGGTAATCGGTAAAAGTTGGACCTTTGGTTTGGATTTTCGCGAAATGCAGAATCTGGGTTCTATCGCGAAATATCCGAATATTTTGTTGTGAATATCCGGATATTGATATCCGGATATGGGTATCCGGATACGGATATCCGGATATTGGAAGAGAGATATCCGGATATTGATATCCAGATATGCCCCCGATGAATATCCGGATATTCTTGGTTTGCGAGGAACAGTAGCTTATTGTTCATCCAGAACTGATGTTTGGGTTTTGTGGACCCTAGTTTGAGGAAGTTGAACTTCTGTAATAATTGAACTAAGTCAGAATCAAGTGATTAAAGGCTTGTGGCTTGTGTGAAGCCTTAAGACATAAAACCTAAGAAAAGGCGTTGTCTTTTGTTGAATGCTTGTAGAGTATGATTATTGATATATTATTGGTCCATAACAGATTGTGATACTGTTGTGTTTGGACTTTGAGATTGTGTGGACTCTTGGCTGGGATAGCTAGCTTGCAGGGTAAGCTTTCGTGTCCTCGATTTAGCCATTGTCTGTTCCATCATACTCCATGGGGGGATGGTTTATATGCATGATGTGTTTTCATGTATTGTTTAGCTGAAATGCCATTGAACTGTTAAGTGCAAATGCTATATGATATGTATGTGGTGTTCCGTCTAAACAGGATGCCATGGGGTATTCCTGTGGGCGGGTACAACATGGGCTGGCATTTATGTGGGTAATAGACGTGTTCCTGCATTTCTCTGATCAGTAGAATTGTTATAACACACATGACATGAATATCTGTTGCATTGCACTGATTTTGGAACTGATATTGAATTACTGTTTTTAGAACTTATATTGCACATGTAAGTGAGCTTGGGATAGAAGATCCTTGAGGACCCCTTGTCTTACTGAGATTTCTTGTTCAGAGATCTCACCCCACGTTTGAGGAATGCTTATTTCAGGTTCAGGTAGTATGGGGACTGATGCCTCTGGCGACAGGAGGCCAGAGCTTAGTTGATGATTATTGCTGTTATATTTATGCTAGCATGACTGGATTGGATACTGTTTATGTTCTCTGTCATTTATTATTATTGAGTTGAGACTTATGTTGGGCTTTGTTGCCTTATTTGGGTGAGCATGGGAATTGTCCATGCCACTATATTGATAGTACTTTTAGCTTGAGTTGTATAAACTGCTAGTTGGTTCGGTCTACGTGTTGTAGTTCCGTGACTAGAGACATATATCTGTTATTTTAATTAATGAGGTATTTCAGTTAGCTGTCTTTTGCAATTTACATACAGGCATGGTTTTATTTAGATGATTAATTAAGCAAGTTGGTAATGATAATGGCGTCATAATTGAAAAGAAAAAGAATATTCCACATTTTTAATTAAGCGTGCCTTAATACAATGACATGTTAACAAACCGGGTTAACACAGGGTGTTACAAGAATCAACTTTAACATATATCTCAATAAATATTTTTACTTTCCGGTCATCAAATGCATCTATGATAAACTCCACATCTTCATCATCATTGATATCATTACCAATGTAGCATACCTGGCTATCAAGCAATGAGTACATTGGCTGCCTTGTAGCCCCAATTCTTGGTGAATTCTCCCCTTCAGTTCATTGTATGCAGTGTCCCGTTTGATTTTCATCGTTTTCATTTTTCTTTCAAATCGGACACCATTGGGACCTTCAAATTGCCTCCCATTGAGGTAGATAACTGCAGAATAAGTGTTTGAACTTAAGCTCATCTTTCAACACGAAATTGTTTCTAGGGTTTGGCTTTGATTCAGATTTTTGTATTTTTTTTTTGAATATATAAGTGTAATGACAATGATTTCACAAGATACAAGATTTGGAGACCGTGGGATGGAATACAAACTTGATGGCTTGGAATAGAGACGAGAAACGAGAGAGATTTTGTGATAGAAAACGGGTAAGTGACAAACGAGACCGAAACCCACTCATTTTAGGGTTTTTGACCGACATATACTCGAGTATCTGGGGTGGATGCTCAAGTATTTATCGTGATACTCGAGTATCAATGGTGATACTCGGATAAATAATTCAAGAAATGATGAACATATTCAACTAAGGCAATTAATATTCTCGAGTATATTGTCCTATATTCGAGTATTTTCTTTGTTCAACGATCAAATAAGGACAAATTGATGTTATGTTTAAGAAAATGATCAAAATTTTAAATAGTTTAAAAAGGAAATAAAGTGGTAATTTTTAATTAATTAAAGAACAAATAGGTCAAATAGCTCATTAATGTAGGAGTGAAGAGGGTGTCTTGTTCCTAGTGATCCCCTTTCAAATATATCTTAATAGTTATAAGATGGAAAATAAGCATTTATCTTAAATAGCTTTAACAATTCCCCCAAACTTGTGTTAATCATTTACTTGTCTTTCTTTTATCTTGACATCCTTTCCTCTGTGTCCAGTGTCCTTCTCCTATCTAGGGTTTGGTGCTGTCTCTTTTGCAGTTTTTGGCACAGTGCAATGACTACCTAAGCAGAATATACAGAGAAACCCACATAAATCAAAATTAAAAGAGAACATATAGCCAGTTTTAATGATTTTTATAATCTTTAATATTATATACACATATCTTCCCAACCGACAATGTGGGAATTTGTTATTCAATGACAACCTCTCTAATTATCTATCCATAATATCTATTCTGACAGCGCATACATTTATTAACTGGGTCATTATGTTGTGAAATATGGCTGATATCTTACAGTGCTTGATGTTGATGGAATATATTCATTCATTACAGAGTTACTCACATCTCAGTGGACAGTGGGGATGATGATATATGATATGGCATTTTCAGTTGCATTTTTGATGAAAAAACTAACAAATATGTAGTACATCAAAGCAAAATTCGTCTCTCGTTTTTTCCTCTCTCAAACATTTATATATAGCAACCATTACTTTCGCTATGTTGAGATTGATTGTGTACACCTTTTATTTATCAACTATGCCACTACGAATATTTGGTGCCAATTTTTTACAAATATACACCCATGGATAAAACAGATTTCTCAAATTTACCAGAGCAAGTTATGCTAAAATTTTTGACCACTTAATTAAATATATTACGGTAACATGTAAAGAACAAAAATATTTTAAAAATTTGTTTAATTTCAATCTACTGGTACGAGGAAGGTTATATTTCTCTTACAACCTCTTATAATCACTTTTATTGTTATTGTATTAAAATCAAATTAACAATTATAAAATGGTATCGAATGAGAGTCATTGACTTTATTTTGATTCAATAATTGTAAAAGATTATAAGAGAAAAAAATGATATAAATATAACACCTCCCTACTTGTAGCAATTTTCTTGTACTGTTTAAAAAATATTATTGTAGTAAGTTACCATAAATAATCTAAAACAATATATTAACGAAAAGGGAAAAGTGTTTGTCATTTTAAATAATATAAAATTATGTCATTTTAAGGAGAAAGATATAAAATATATATTTTTTATTTAAAATTTAAATTAAAAAAAACCACCCACTTTCTCTCCATGATTTTCATTCCTTATGTCTATCTCTCTCCTAAAATGACATAACTTATGTCATTTAAAATGACAAACATCAAACCCTAACCAAAACCAAAACCAAAACCAAAAAAACCACTCTCGGTTAATCCGGCTAGAGTGTGGGGTGGAGGCAATCCTTGTACGCAGCCTTACCCTTGCATAATTGTAAAGAGCCTGTTTCGTGGATTCGAACCCATGACCTTTCAGTCATGAAAGAACAGCTTTATCACTGTTCCGGTTCGCCCCGTTATGAAATAATATATTAACATAGGATCAAAATATAAATTTTAAAAGATTAAGCTACTAGTGCAGATCCAATTTTGTTTTTTGTTTTGTTTTGGATGTATGGCTTTTCTCATCTAGTACCTGATATTATTAACCAAAACTTGCAGATATAATGCTGAGTGTAGGTTGAACCGAGTCCAGTCAGAAACACTTCATCTCGTAGTTCACCACTTTTTCAGCAATAGCTCGTAGACAGAAAGATAAGTACATAAAACAAATTATCCTTAAGCAGCAGACAACAGTACGTCAAAATCATAATCATTTTGTTTCTGTAAAAAAAAGAAATGAATATTTCTAATTAGCCATATTTTTTCAAAAGAAAAAATTCAGCACTTCCTGATTTTGGGTTCACTGAATTGAAATTTAGGGTTTTTTTTTTTTTTTTTAATGTCATAACATTGTTTGTATTTCTTAATTGTTAAGAATACGATTTGTGGAAAGAATATCTAAGTAAGCCTTGGGTGTAGAAATGAATTTTCACCTTGAGTGCTTATTGTTGGTAAGTTTATGGGGTTCATAGGGTTTTTAGGGTTTAAAGTTCAAAAACCATATAAAGTAGGTTCAGCTTTTGACAAGTCCAACTGCAGTCGCAGAGTACTGATAAACTTCTCAATTATTTTGGTGGAGGTTCCTATTTTCTAGATATTGCTTAGTTTTGAAGGAAATATCTGCAGGCTCTTACCCTTTCCCTCTCAAGCACACAGCACATCCTTTTCAAGGTTTCTTGTTCTTAAAAGCTTTCTATTTGTATACATTGTTTGATTACCAATTAACACTCTTAACTTTAATGAGTTATTTAGGAATCCGTATCAGAAAATTCTTTAGTTTTTTCTTTTAAAAATTTCTATGTAGCAGGACTGAAGATTAACTGGGGTTCTCTTCCCTTGAAACACTAATCTGGTACAAACCCTTTATTAATTACTTTGTCCCTGTTGAAGCCCATATTTGATGTGTACATCTTAAGACTTTTCCAGAGAGAACAATAATTGTCTGTTAGGGTTTTTCTTGTTTGCAGGCTGTAAAGTTCTCTAAATATTTAAAGACCTAAATGCAAGCAATATAACAATTTTTTTAAGATATATTTCCTGATTCATCGATTACCTGACTAATCCAGTTCGAGTATTGTCAAATCTATTACAGGGGTGGCTCTCCCAAAATCATTTTTTACATTCTCAAAACTCGAATTCGAGATCTTTGATTAAGGAGAACAAATTACTCCTTAATTATCACTTGAACCAATAGTAAACCATGAAGATTAGTATACCAAATTATTCAGGTTAGCAAGTCACATATCCCAGGCATTAAAACTGTGGGTGCTTTATAACACATTGATCAATATTAGCATATGCATCTTATTATTGAAGAAGCATATCCATATTAATAAAGTAACGTACAGAATTAGATTACTAAACCAAATTTGTTATTACAGAGTGAAAGTCAGAGTCCAACTTGTGCCGGGCAAATCTCACTGCCATCTGCCTGTGGTCCCTCTTTCCATAAGTTGAGTGGATGCTTTTATGAACCTAAGTTGGTCCCTCATCTATACTGCAGCTAGCTATCTATCATCTAATCCAACTGATCAGACTCCAATAGCATACACCACAACTTTTGAAAGTGATTATAACTTATCTACTCAGAATTTCTTCTACAACATTCTACTTTAGTTTGTTAGCTTTCTGTAACTTGTTGCAAAATTCTTAATTTTATATGACCATAGATTCATAATTAAGAACATTGTATGTATAAATGATTCTAAAAAATATATAACACCCCAAAAGGAAGTAATTCTATTAGAAATGCATTAGTTATTTATTAATTCTATGTGGAATTCTCTTTTTTTCCTTTAGTACAATGGGGAATTTCCTGATAAAGATATCCGTGGTAGCACAAAAAGAGGAAACCTTTTTTTTTCTTTGTTCTTCTTCCTCTATTTCTCTTTAAAAAAAATAAAAATCAAATTTATAAATGGATTAAAGGTCATCTTTTTCTCCTCCTTTTCTTTTTACCTTTCTCCCTTTGGCCAAACACTCCATAGTCCAAAATTGAAGCTTGTTGTCTACTGTGCCTTCCAACACTCAATTGAATTAATATATTAAAAACAGTTAATCATTAAGTCAGTGATTGTTCAGTCTGTGGTGTATGAACGAATCGAGGAAGTTACTACTATCAGTTTGGTTGACGTGTCACTTCATAAGGATGCCACAAGAACAAAGAACACAGTCTTTTTTATTTATGAGTTTAATATAAGATAAATTTCACTTATATATACACGTAAAAGTGGATGAATTTTATATTTTCTCTTTCTTTCTTTTCTCGACACACAGGTTTCACACATTTTTATGTATGTAGGATATAATATCTCATATAACATGAGAAATATTAAACCTTTTATTTATTTACATTTACATGCAAGATAAATACCGTAAAATTCCAACTTTTCTTTAACAAAATTCTCAATTCTAGAGTAAATTATACCCTTGAAGGAAAAGGTTGAAGTCTAATTAAGCTTGGGGTCATATGGTAAAATAATTAACATTGAGGTACTCATTTTGGAAACACTGTAATTTTAGGGTATTTCTGTTATCTGCTCCTCCATTTCTTCCCTTTCTAGTAGTCTATAGTGGAAAGCACAGAACAGAATAACCAGATAGCTAGCATCCGGAATTTTCTCTATCATGTAAGTTGGAGCTTTGATCTCAATTCTAACGTAAGCTTTATGCTTCTCTTTCTTCTAATGTTTTCAGTTAAATCCTATTTCTTATTTTAACAATTTTTTTGACTACCAAGGCTATGATTTTTGCTTCAATTTGGTTTCACAAACTATCAATTGAGTAAATAGAATTGTCCTGGCCTCAATTTTGGAGAAATATATAACTTCAGCACTACTGGAAGTTCTTAAATGGAACTGGGAAAACTGGTTTCAGTGTAGAACTTCCATTTCTTGGAGACTTCTACTTTCTGAACCTTACTTTTTTGCTCTCTAGTTCACGAATCTGTTTCTTTTGTATACCAACAACTGAAAATGGGAATGATTCATAATTAAGAGTGCAATAATATTTGCATAATCTTGTTGTAAATTCTGAATAGAAACTCTATGATAATAAAAAAGGGTTTTCAAAAATTTTTTATTGTTTGTCAGAGGGTGGTTGCTTGCAGCATCATAGATTGAAGAGAAAAGTAATTGAAGGAGACAAATGTTGAGATAAGTAAGACGATGATGGCGAGTTCAAGAGAAGGTTATCAAGCAAAGCAAGAGGGTGATACCATTAATTTTGAGAAATTCTCCAAGGCATCTTCAACTTCAAGACATTGGTCAGGGTTCAGAAATCCAAGAATTGTGCGAGTATCACGTTCTTTTGGAGGAAAAGATAGGCACAGCAAGGTTTGCACCATAAGAGGACTAAGGGATCGAAGGATTAGGCTCTCAGTACCCACAGCAATTCAGTTATATGATCTTCAAGACAAGCTTGGTCTTAGCCAACCAAGCAAGGTGATAGATTGGTTGATTGAGGCAACTAAATTTGACATTGATAAGCTTCCTCCACTTCAATTTCCTCAGGGTTTTTCTCAATTTCATCAACAAACCCTACTTCCTTTTCATGGATCAACTGTCTCTGATCTTTCTCTTGGACCCTTTTATGATGCTAATTCCTCATTTATGAGGGATGGGGGAACTCAAAATCTCATGGCAAAGTCAAGGTATTGGGATATAGATTCAATATCAAGACTAAAAGGCAAGGAAGTTGAAAGAGGGTACCATGTCTCTGAAAAAGAAAAGTGGATGAAAACAAATGAGCAAGAAAATCAAGATGGAGTTGGAGGTTACAATAGCCAGGTTTCAACTCAGAAGCTTTTCCCCATGGGTGGTGCTCACTCTTCTTTACCTGGTTTACTAAACAATACCATGGCATATAACTCCTACCATTCTGAACCTTCTAGTCTATCTTTATCCCCATTTGGAAGCCATAGTGAGTTGTTTCCTTCTCAGGTAGATCCCCATCCAAGTAGTGGCAGTGGTGTACAATTTCCATCTTCTTTGCCGGTACCATCAGGTTCTCAATTATTTTTTGGTACATCTTCTGCTGCACCATCACTCTTTACTCCATATGCTCCATTTATGGCCACCTCAGTGGAAAATGATCCAAGACAATTCAACCATATTCAGTTCTTAAACTCGAGTTCTCAAGCCTTGCCTCATCCTCTCATTTCATCTCTTCACTCATTCAATTCACATGTCAGACCCTATTCAGCACCATTTAGTTCCAAGCTTTTGGATTCAGATAATAACAATCTTAGCCAACCAGATAAGGGTAGTACTCCTTCTTGAAGCTCCTCTCATCATCATCATTGTTCCTTAGTTCCATAGATATGTTACATTATTGGTTCTATGCCTCAATGTTGTGCAAAAAGGATGTGAGCAAGGATTAATGGGTGCTTCGTGAGGATTCTTCATAGAAGTCCATCTAAGATGCTAAAGCACATTATATATTATACACTCTCAGCCAAGGTGAGTACATGCACGTTTGTAAGTATGGCAATGCTATACATATGAGACATATTTGTGTTTGAATCTTTGTGGTTTTAGCTATACGTACCTTGTTGACAAACCCTTGTGGATACAAGTTTTAATAAGTCAAACTAAAATAACGTTCAGTTTATTGTATGCATTTATTTATTCCATCAATTAATTTAATTTTATGTAAAAAGAAAAAAGAAAAACAATTATTGTCCATTTTATTTAGCATGGTACCGTTATCCAAGCTAGTCCAAATAACAATGAACACGCTATATAGCTTGAAAGAATTTAGCAAGAAATTCCTTGTGATCACCAGAAATATATAGCTGACACTGATTGATGCACATGCTTGAAAGGATGATGATAAATTGAAGTTCCAAGTCAGATGTATGATATTCTTGTGTATATGATGTTCATGTTCACTTACGAATTTTCATTCCACAACTTGAGAGCTTCATGGCTAGCAGAAGCAGCTCTTATAATCAGACTTAATTTTACAAAATGGTTAAAGATCTGGTTAAGCTGCTTCTCTTATATATATGTTATACTTAAGTACATTTATTTAATAATCTTCTTCAATTTATTACTTTTTGTAAATATATATGTTACTTTTTTTTTTGGTATTAATATGGGAAAAATATTTCTCCAGCTACTTGAGATAAGCTTATCTCAAGCTAGCTTTTTTAATTATGTACTACGAGTAATATATAGTTATAATGTTAAATTATTTTTTTTCTCTCTCGACGTAAGTAGATAAGTTCTGAAAAGTGAATGAAAAGAGAGAAAAAAAAGAAGCAATTTTAACGTTATAACTATGTACTACCTGTAGTACATGGTTAAAAGGGATAGCTTGAGACAAACTTATCTCAAATGACTGGAGAAATGTTAACCCCTACTAATATATATGTTACTTTGAATTGAACATGATTTTGCCAAGAAATTAAACGTCCAAATGACACGGGCAAATCAGCCCTAGATCTACGTGCGTGTATGCACAGTTTGACTAGGCATTGATTAAGGTTTGCAAGATTAAAGTGTTACTGCAAACTCATTTTGTCACATTCGTGTTAATTAGTGTTAAGCTTGACATGTAGGAAATATACTATTCATGAACGAAGATAACATTGTATAGTTATGTAACTTATGTGTGTAACTATGTACGATTTCATCAGTCATTGCTTCTTCAGTTTTCAATTTTTAACTGTGCTGCTTTAAATAGAGAACCACATGCGAATTGGTTTTTCTTTATTGGACAAGAACTGAAACTACTGACACATATGTTATTTCTAGCGCTAACAGGATCTAGTTAGAATTTTGATTTCGAAGGCAATACCTTGGAAACATTATGGAGAGTGAGAGAATGACAATTTAACTTGCCCACATATGCATGTATGTTATGGTTTTGTCTTGCTACAATGACATGCTCGTTTTGCTGCATGTTTTGTCATAAAACTCTTCTAGGTCCAGAATGCAAGACTCTTTTGTTGTTACCTAAATGCCATTACAATGTTCGGTGTTAGATGTAAAATAAAAATAAATAAAAAACATAAAAAAATGTTTCGTTTAGTATATAGTATAGTATTTGATTAAAATGATATATGATTAACATGCAATCAGGAAAGTTGCAGGATGAATTCTTAATGTGTACCTTGTCCTTGTGCATTAAGGTATATAGTAAAGTTCACAAGCGAGTAACGCAGCCTAAATTTGAATTGAAATACGCACCAATATATAATGTTCAACTATGATAAAAAGAAATCTCTAATTATAAATAAACTCATATCCGATCGAATTTGGAGCCCTTAATTTGTTAATGAGTACTTCGGAGAGTCTCTCTAATGCATGCAACTAGCAATGCATGCCGACCTAGTGCATGTGAATCCCTGCCACAAACCTACTAGGAATTAAAGATAATGAACGAAGGCTTGGTGTGACGTAACCAACCATGACCCTATGTATAGGCATAGCAAGAAGGAAAGAGAAAAGAAAGAACGTTTTTGTTTTACCAAATGATAAATGGCGGAGCCATTAAATTTTGTAAGAGGGAGCGAAGGAAATAAAATAGAGACGAACTGAGGCACGACAACACGATAGAAGATCATTACGTAACCAAATTTGAAAAACTTTTGAAATTTTACACACAGACGAGAAATAATTAATATGAACGAAAGCTCAAAGAGCGAGTTTGAAGGGAAATGAATTTGTGCTACACTACTACATTTCTTTTAATTAAGTGAAGTCTAAAACAAATGGCTACATGAAATTGAAATTGAAGGGTAACACTCCCCCAGTGCAAATGATCAAAACATCTATATAATATGTACTCTTCAAATTTTATATATATATATATATATATATATATATGTCTCATATATTTTTATGTATATATAAAAAATAAAATTTATCTCTTGCTACATAAAAAATAGTATTCTCTATATATATATGGGTTTTAATATTCTCATTCAATATGGGAATTAAAATTTTCTTACATATTTTTCGATTTTCGTGCTGACGTGGGTCCTACGCATAATTTTTTTCTAACATATGGATTCCACATACTTTTTGTCTCTACACCATATGTGACTTGAGAAATATAAAATCCTATATATATATATATATATATATATATATATATATAAAATATAAATAAAGCAGAGTAGTTACTACGGTCCAAAGACCTGTCTCTCTGTGTCCATAGATATTAGAGAGAGAGTAGGCAATTATAAGTCTAGTCCATCTTCATCTTTGTACCCTATTGGACAGCATCTTGATGAAGGCATGGAAGCATCCATCCACACAAAGTGAAAAAGTGAAAAAAATTGTTTCCGAATCTGTAGTTTCTTCTGACGATGAAAAGGAAGCAACATAAAATCACAGGCACAGACTGAATTTGAAAGCAGTCTCTGTATATATCTGTTGTAGACAATAATATATATCACAGGATCCAAGATATATAATTGAATTAAGGAGACCCACTGGTAAGTTAGGTTTTCAAAGTGTCCTTTAAAGGTGGCATCAAAGAAAATGACCAAAAGTTTTATTTGCCTCTGTGGTCCTATTTTTTTTATTTTTTATTTTGGATACACTCTGTGGTCCTATTTAATTCTATGGTTTTTCAAACATAGAAATAAGGAAACAAATTCAGACGTGACAGTTGCATGATAATAGAAAGATTTTTATTTTCTTACTTTAGTAAGCAGGGTGCTACATTAACCCATCTTGATTTATACATAAGCTAGTTTTTCAACTTGCAGTTACTGACCTCACAACGTACACTTCAATTAATGTAAAGAAATAAATCAGAATTATACATAACAATTTATTATGCGGCAGTGGTGCAACTATTTTGTCACAACATTTCTTTTTGTTTCTGTTGACGTGGTGAAGTTGGACAGAAAGTGCACAAGATAATGAACTTGTGGTTACCATAAATATTGCACTCCGTTATATGAAGTGAGAATTTTATTATTATTATTATCATTAGTATTTTTAGAAGATTTGTGTTTTAGTTTATGTTGTTTTTATAAAATAAAAGCATATTATTTATTATTTATTTATTATTTATTCTTGATATATATTTTTATTGAATGGAACAAAGTTTGAGTATTTTATAATAGAGATATAGCTAAAAATTATTATATTTTTTTGTAAGATTTTGATTATTTGAATGCTAGGGTTAATTCAATTGATAAGATTGAATCTGGACATAAAGTGTTTTCAGTTTGATTTCTATTAACAATTTTTTATCTATAAACATCTATTAATTATTATGTATCCTACCTTGATGTGAAGCAGTGACACAGACTTGTTTGGTAGCTTATGTCCGCACTTGCCGACATAAATTTCTGATTTTTTTTAAGCATAATAGTAAAGTATGATGTTAGTTAGATTAGACTTTGCTTGGATATATAATGAGAAATGTAATAGAAATGAATGAAATATAGTGAGATAAAATGCGATGCCATATATTTTATTGAATATTTTATTATGCCATACAACAAATCAGCTTGATTAAAAAAAAAAAGTGTTGGGAATAATATTTTCTGTTAAGTTGTAGTTTTTCTTTTCTTTTCTTTTCTTATTTATATTTTTTCTTTTTTAATGCATTTAAAAAATTTCTAAAAATTTTTTTTAGGAGCGTGGCCTCCTGAACCCCTATTACTAAATGTGCGGATATAAACAATCTTTTTTGGTTCCGCCACTTATGTGAAACAATCTATTTGCCTCTTAATTGTTTTAGTAGAATAAAAAAAACTAAAGTTTATACTAGTTACTAAACTATTTCGCAGAAAAAAATTATACTTAGAGAAGTAGTACATTTTAGATAGAAATATTAAATAATAAAGTCTATAAATAGGAAATGTGTTTTTTTATGAGATATTTAACATGTACTTTTAATTTTTTTTAAAATAAGATTAAATGTGAATTCAGCTTAGTCAAGTTAAGCCTGACTCAACTTCGTCATAACGAGAAATATTTTTTTTCCCGTCAAACTTGATTCACTTACTCTGCTGAATTACTAAAGCTCAATTAGCTAATATCGACTACTGTATTAATTGCGTCTTCTAGGTTTAATGATCTTATCTCAAATTTTCTCAGTAAAATGTATTATTTTTAATATATTATGTTAAAAAAGTTAATATGAAAAAAATGTTAATTATGAATATATATATATATATATATATATATATATATATATATGTGTGTGTGTGTGTGTAAAGAACCAATTCAACCCAAAAGCTTAAACGGTTGGTTGAGGCTACATTAATGGTTTTATATATCTCAACACGTCCCTTCACACGAGAGTCCACGGCGAAGATCGAACCCGGCACACAAGGCTCTGATACCATGTAAAGAACCTTGAGGTCATCATCCCAAAAGCTAGCTCAAAGGGTGGGAGTGCCCAAGGCCTTATAAATTTAATACTTCATATTTATTTTCAGCTTTGTATGGTTATGATTTCTCATATTTAATTCTTTCACTTTAAATATGGGGAATCATGACCATACAAAGATGAAAATAAATATAACCGTTGGATCAACATAATCGATCTAACGGTGAGATTGATTGGTAGTCATTTGGTAGTAACACAACTTGGTTGTCACAATATCCTTCCCCTATATATATAGGGAAAAATATTTCTACGGCAGATTAAGATAAGTTTATCTCCGGCCACCCTAAAATTACGTCGTTTTATTTGTTTATTTTCTTATATTAATTGATTCATCTTTGAATGGTTATGATTCTTTTTTTCTCTCTCTTCCTTTATCACCATTGATTCATCTTTGTACGGTTATGATTTAGTAGCCGGAGATAAAATTATCCCAAGCAGCTTGAGAAACGATAAGCCCATATATATATATATATATATATATCACGCGCGTGTATATATAATAAGTTACATTTTTAATTTTGGTCGTCAATCTCATTTATATAATACGGTTCTAATTTTTAGTTATGTAAGTCATTAAATACAAATGAATCAATAATTAATTATAAGTATAAAATTTCTTATTGTTACATTGGTATAACAATAAACTGTTATGTATGTGTAGTTTATGATGAACAAGTTAATACATCCAACATATACAAAAGTTTAAACTCAATTTATTTAATAAATAAAATAAAAAAATTCATCTTAATTAATACAGTGGTAACAAATTGAATTAGAGCATATTAACGAGCTTTGACTTGACTAATTGAAGATGATATATTATATATTCTCTCGCCTAATTAAACCGTACTGCTACGTAAATAAATTTTTTTTTTTTTTTTGGAGAATAGTAAATAAACATATCAATCTAGCTAATCTGTGACTTCAGTATATTCTTATAGTGGCCTCATTATTTGTTTTGTACAATTTTTGGCATTGTAATTTTTAAAGAATATTATTTTTAATTTTATTTTTAGCATTCAAAAGATTCTTATTAAAACCACTTTATAAATGAAATTGCTAACTAACATTTCAGCATTAACAAATATTTATGTAACAGCATTTTTTAGTACACAAAGATAAAGTTATGAGATTTGAAAACATGCAATTTTCTTAGTAAATAAGGATGGAAAATTTTTAAATGTCTTAATTATCTGTATATGCATGGTTGAATAGATAAAAATCAATCAATCAGTCTGTACCAAAAAATAAAAAATCAACCCCGAACGCTTTAGTTGTTGAGTTGCATGCGCTTTGTAGGCGTGCAGACTGAGTAAGTCATGGCCTACAAAAGAAATTTATTGGCACTGTGGTCCTATATGTATTTTATGCTGTACATTAGAGAAAGGACCACTTTTCATCTTCTTTAAAAAAAATTTATGAGAAAAATAATATATATATATATATATATATATATCCTTTTAATAGCAATAAAAAAAATTGATTAAGTTGATTATTTTGAAGTTTTAAAATGTGAAGGAACCCCATAAAGACAAAGGGACAAATCGTAGCGAAAAAGCGGTTAAATTATATAATAGCTAAGTGTAAGAGTGATAAGTTTTTAAGGAATAACATTCAATTTTTGAATAAATTTCATGAGAAAAGATAATATCATTTTGCTCCAGATTCAAAAAGAGTTGAGATTTTAAAATGAATTGTGCTAATCATGAGTTCATGATTGCATCAACTCTTGTTTATATATCTCAAAAAAAAAAAAAAACTAGAAAATAAAAATGGCTTTTTTATATAATAAAATAAAAATGGCTTTACTACATGTTGGGTGAATTTTTTTCTTTAATTTTTGGTCATGTAGATTTTTGTGAATTTAATTTTTGGACATTAGGGTGAAGTTTTTTTTCTTTAGTTTTTGGTCATGTAGATTTTTTTCTTTTTGTAAATTTCAGTTTTTTTCAACAAAAAAAAAAAACTTTTCCTTTTCTTTTGGGTTTCCACCCCTTTCTTTTTCTTGAGTAAAGGATAAGGGATTTCAAGGCTTGAAATCTGGAACCTAATCCATATCTTTGGCCCAAAAGGAAGCATTCCGCAATGATTTAATTGTGAAAAAACATGAAAAGCCCCCGGCGAGGATCGAACTCGCGACCTTTCGCTTACGAAGCGAACGCACTACCACTATGCTACGGAGGCAATTTATAGAACGTAGTATGTTTATTTATATCAAATAAGTAACACTATCTCTTTCGACTTTACAAATTTACATGGTTCTTGTATAATATATGAGTATTTTTTTTTTTTTTTTCAGTAGGCTAATATATGGGTATTTTATACCCATATTGTGCACTCTAACTCCATGGCTAAAAAAAGATTGTACAGCGTACTTATCATACACTTTAACTTTGCATACTTCTCACTCAGAGGCTTCACTATATAGAATAGGACTCCTCTAAAAGTGAGTAATAAGAGTGTATCTTATTAATTTAATTTAAAACACATTATATTTTAATATGCTAAAAATCAACGGTGGATATATTTTTACTTTTCATTTTACAGAGATAAAATAACTGTTTCGCACAATACATAAATGAAAGAAAGACAAAAAAAAAAAAAGTAAGCACCAAACTCTTAAAAAGATTACCTCTCCTTTTGTTAGTATTTGGGTGTCCTAGAGACAATCTTATGATTAAATAAAGACAGAGATGTAGACCTTTTTAATATTGTCGCAAATAAATAAAAGCACTCTTTATCTTGTTTCATAATTATATCTCGATATTAATATTAATATATTATGAATAACTTGATAAACCCCGTGGAATAAAATAGGTATCTCTTGAGTATCTGTGATGAGATCACAATCATGAGGATTCAAGAATACCGGATGTCTATTCCTAATTTTATGTTCCTAGTCTAGAGATACTGAGAATGGGGTCAGTAATCTCGGGTAAGACTAGCACGACTTATCTATTTGTATATGGATACAAGGTATATACCTCATGTGCTACAGATATGGAGATGTCTTAGCTAAAGTCGTGGGTGGACCTATAAGGGTATAGCTCGCACTGAACGGACCCACAAAGAGACTCTATGAGGAACTCTCACAGAGAGTATCATTAGAGTAGTCTCTTTATATTTGGGTATGTCTTTTCTAAGACCAGAAGTTATTACCTAGATTGTGTTCTAGAAGGCATGCTTTGATTGTGCACCTCGTCTGCCTGAAACATGGAGACTCATAGGTATACTGTTGGGCTTGTCTTGAAAGAACACAGGGCTAGGGTGATAAGCTGAAGGAATTCGTCAAATCTCTGTGAGAGATTAGGTTATCTGTAAACCGGAGAAATCGGGATGACATTTACAAGGACTCGGGAATCTATGCATAGTAAAAGAGATCATGAGATGATCTAGCTTTAGAGTCTGTAAATTGATTCCCTATTTCGAATAAAGCTTACCCTAAACCGCAGAGGTTGATACGCTTCCTTACCCTAGGTTTTATGGGAAGGTAACCGAGACGAAAGGAAATATATACGGCAACCAAATATGTTTAATAGGATGATCAAATCATTAATCTAACTAGTTCTGGGGCAACAAAGCACTGCTAGTGCTCTGTGTTGTCATTAGATGGGTTGTGGGCTTATTGGGCCCAAGCCCATTTATGTCAGTGGCTAAGTTGGACCTAATGGGTCACACACAAACACCTTATTGTCTAGATGCTCTAGCATTAAAGGTATTGGGCATAATAATAGTTATTAGCCCAAGAAGTTGTTTGGAACTCCACCTAAAGGGGTGGAGGGCGCATGGTTCATTGTAATGGGCTTGGATAGTCCAAGACATTACTAATTAATTTAATTAGTTAAATTAATTATCAAACATTTAAATTTTGAATTTTGGAATTCGAAATTTGAATTTTGAAATTTTGAAATTTGAATTTGAATTTCGAAATTCGAATTTTGAATTTGAAATTTGAAATTTGAATTTTGAAATTTGGATTTTGAGTTCGAATTTTGAAATTTGAATTTTGAAATTTGAAAATTTAAATTTTGAATTTGAATGTTTGAATATTTGAATTTGAATATTTGAATGTTTGAATTCAAATATTTGAATTTGAATTTGAATTGCCTATGAAAGGTTGTTTCATAACAAAAGGACAAGATGAGATCTTGTTGGAACAAATCACTAGTATCATGAGAGAATCTTTTGGACAAGATCCAAGGCCATATATGGCGCTGATTTGGGTTGTTGGTGAGCAAGATTTGCTCATCAAAATCAGCTCCAGAAGATTCAGTCAGTTGGGAGAAAATCTGAGTGAGTTGATTCAAATTTGAATGCAACTACTCAGATGTATCTGGTCACCTTTTTGGGCTATATGGGGCGCACCATATAGCTGATCTTATGAAGATTTCTGATCAGAATTTTGAATAGGTTTTGAACCAATTCTCAAGAGAATATTCTAGGAGACTGTGAGCAATTTTTGAAATAAAACAGCTCCACTTCTCTCTCTCCAATCTGGCGCCTAATGATCAGATTTTTAGGAGAAAAATCTGATTGGTAGTTTATTTTAAATACTCTCCTCTTATGCGCCTATGTGATCAGCTATGAAGCACCGACACTTCAAAATCCTTGATGTGTCGTGTCCGACACTTTCCGACACTCTTCGACACTCCGACACTCCCCGACACTCTAACACGTGTTATAGAAATTCAAAAAAAGGTTCAAAGGTTGCGTTGCGTTGAGTTTTTAGTTTCAACTATTAAATTCGTTGAATTTCGATTACCATTTTATTAAGTTTAATATAAATATTTGGGATATGTTATGTTTCTTTGCAAAATTGATGAATAGTATAAGTTTAATTTCATTTTTTTTTTTAAATTATTGAATATTAAATATAATATACACTACATAAATTAAAAATATTATTTCATATCAAAACGTGTCCTAACGTGTCGAAATCTAACATTTTTTAGAATTAACGTGTCGGAGTGTCGTGTCGTATCGTGTCACGTGTCCCGTGTCAGTATCAGTGCTACATAGGTGATCAGTTGCACCAAGGGTTTTTCTGAAAACCTAGCCTATTCTCTCCTCTCTCCTGCGCCACTTGTGAAGCTTTCACATTGAGAGCTTCACTTTTTCAAACACTTTCACCTAGCCTCCATCTTCACACATAGAGCGCCTAGCAAGCCTCTTTGTGGTGATCATACGGTAGCTTCACAAGAAGGAGTTCTTGCACCTAGACGAGTGGGTGGTGTGGATCAACGTTAGAGGGTCTGAACCCTTCAGACCGGCCTTGATCATCTGGTGATTTCACGAACAAGGTAACATCATGCTTTCCTAAAGCATGATCTTGATGTGCATGTATATTCCGCAAAGAAAAATTTTGTTTTTCCCTCTTGCATGCATCGGCTTTCAAGTCCATTTCGAACTTTCACCTTTAACCCTTTTAACGTAGCCATTGAAGTGCCTTTACAAGCAAACAATTATCTTGTTCCATGACCAAAATACTGCTGCTGAAAATGAGACAGAAATTTGACCCTCTTGTTGGTACATAACCTAAATTATTAAAAGACAATTTTTTTTTTTAATGCAATGAAATAGAATCAGTTGTAATTCCACACTACGTTCAATCGGTTATAATTTTTTTAATGCCATAGTATGCAATTTTACTTGCTCCATTGTATATTATTTTCTCCAGTTTCAATATATATCATTTCCTAATTTTTTTTTTTCTCCAGTTTCGATTAGGTGGGCAACTTGTAAGTTATAACACATTCATGACATGAAAGTTGGAGTTATTACAGGAAGCCATTAGCTCAACAATCAAAAGATAGATGTTTCACATCATGAAATTTTAGTTTTTATGAAGTATGTATACCATAAATTCATGGTAAGTCAAATTTCTTATCACCTTAGCAGAAAAAATAATCAAAAGCTCTAATCTTGACATAAATTAAAAAAAATAAAAATAAAAATAAAATAAAAAGGTATATGCAAATGAAAAGAAGGTGCTGATAGAACTAATATCAGTGAGAAAGGGAGGAATGGAAGAAACTACTTTCCAAATAGCTTCCTGCGCCTAACCAGTGACTTGACTCGCAAGCTAGCTGCTTCACCAATCACAACCTCATCTACTAAGTCCTTAAATATCAGTCTCTCAACATCCAATACAAACCCAGGTATTTCACCATGGAAATCAGTGAAACTTTGTGAGCCTTGCATCACATCTTCCCATAGCATACTTTTAAGACCATCATCCTGTTCATCTTCTAAGCAGCATTCTTGCTTCTTGGCTTGAAATTTTTCTATCTCAAAGCATAGTTCTTTAAGAAGCTTTTGAGCACTGAGGGTTTTCTTTGTGAGTCTGTTATAATTAGGCTGAAACCATGGCTCAGTGGAGAAGCCTAATTTTGCACCAAGAATCTCATTCACAGCATCAAAGATGAGCTTCCTGTGAATTTTCTCTGTATTTATTAGCTTCAAGTAAGCAACTTTTCCGTGGCTGGTTTCTTCTTTTGAAAGCAAACTACTTGCCTTGGTCTGCTCCAAGACAAGGAATAACTCGGGGTTAATGGGATGACCCGATGAGTGAAGTTGAAATGTCAACAATTCGGAACTTAGATCTCTGAGTAAGAGACCTGAAGCTAATAATATTTCTGAGATGTATCTGTGGTCTGGATTTGTGTTTTCACATAGGGAAGCAATGTAGTCGATTCTAGCTTCATCATGACTCGAGTTCAGCTGTCTAAGCTTCTGAACAAGGTTATCTATGTTCTGTAGTTTCTTGCGGTTGATCTCTCCGGATCCTGTGCTGTTAAATGAAAGGCTATCTGAAGGGTTCCACAGATCTTTAATCTCTTTTTCTTTAGATTCTTGATCATCATCAGCTGCATAATTTTATCTTAAAATGAGATAAGTAAAACAAGAAACAAATTCACAACTTTTAGACAATGATGATATATGACATATACAACTAAGATCTATTTGTTAAATCTTCAGGCCAACTTCAGGAAATAAAGATTAAGCAAGGAAAAATGTACAAAGCCTAATTTTTTTTATACATGCCCATCACAATTTCATTTATTATGTTTGATGCACAATGCACGAGTCTTTTCCTAGAAGGCACCAATACCATTGTTGCCTTTTGACAGTTTGACTAATTCTTGACGTGCATACACTTCAAATATCACTTAAGGCTCATTGCAAAACCAGAAATTCAGTGGTCAAACAGAAAGAAATATCGTATCTACGGGCCAAATCTTACATTTACTTTGATGCACAAGTGCCAATACAAGCATGATCAACTGACATTCTCTAATTGTTACCACTTGTCACTCCCTTATTAAGAAGAATTTTCAATGTGTTGCTTGAGGAAAATGTGAAGAGTTTTCTTTATATAAGTTGCAATTACTCCTGATGCTAAATCAGTAAGAATTTATCGTACAATTTAATGGGATTTAAATATAAAGTATGATCAGTAGAGGTACTCTGGATCTTAACTTTTTATCCATATTTAAAAGACATCAGCTATACCTTTTGGATCTTCAGATATCTGCTTTACTGGGGATGGCACATCATCTCTGTACATTGAGCCGTCAAGAACTGAGATAGGACTTGGGTGTTCTGCTGCAATTGTCACATCCTCATCCAACCTTGTAGTTGATGTCTGGAATATTAAGCAAAATATACATGTTGTCAACTGATAAATGCAATATGCTATTGCTAAAATTGAAATTTTTATCATTTGTCCTAACTAGAAAGCTTGATTTTAAAAAGATGAAAATGGATCCTACTTTTTGCACTGTTTCTGAAACCAATTGCTTCATAGCCTTCAAGGATGGGCTTTGACTGTCATAAATTTCAGCAGATTGTAAACTACTGGTGACTTCTATATCCATATTTGAGTTGACAGTGATACTGTCTGATTGCAGAGAAATTTCATCCCCTTGGCAACTTAAACTTCTTGATTCATTGCTTATCTCACTCAGTTGCACATCACTAAGCTGCGAGCTTGGGACTTTGGGTCTTCGTTTTCCACCTTGGAAACCTGATTCTGTTGCTTTCTTACCCGACTGCCTTCTGGGTTTGTTTGAATCTGATGTTGAGGCAGACGGACGAGATCGCTTCTCTAACTCCAACTTCTTCTGTTGCAATGTTGGGCTCACAGATCCTGACTGCTTTACTGAACTTTGGCTAATTTCTTTAGGAAATTGTTGAGACCTTGATTGAGATTGTGTTGATCTTGTACTCTTGCTACTACTTGCTTTCTTATCAATGGAATTGGCTGAAGTATCCCGGAAAATGTTTTTAGGAGACTGGTCTTTTGCTAATTGAGTAGAAGATGTACCATTTTTGTTATCTACATATACACTCCCACTCTGAAGTTTATGAGAACCAGAAAAGCCACCATTTGGAATGGCTGAAGAAGCAGAAATACCATTTTTCTCAACAAGTTTTGCAGGTTTCATTATCACTATTGGGGATTCAAAAGCCCTTGCTGAATCAGATACCTTGATTGTGGAAGAGAGAAAATTGTTTCCCTGAGGACTTTGCTGCCTTACTGACCTGGAATTCTGAATTAGATTGGTAGCTTTTGGTTCATAGTCACTTTGACTTCCAACAACATTTGGAGCATGATCTTCTTTTCTGCTCTCTAGCAGCCCCTTTTCTTGCATTGCTTCCAATATCTGTTTTAGTGCTCTGAGATCCCTTCCAGATTGTTTGAATTCAAGATCCTTCAACCTCTTCTCTATTTCACTATAAACTGAGGGAAATGAATCTGGTGTTCTTGCTGGAGCTTTTATGGCCCTTTTCTGAGTGCTTCGATTTCCATCCTGATGCTTCCATGGTGCAGGTTCAATGGGAAACCTTGAACTTGAGATAGGTTTCATAACCAGATCAGTGTGCTTCCTCCGTGGGGAAGTTGGATCTTTCAATGAGCATTTTAGAGAATTAGAAACTCGGAGTTGTCTGGTGAGTCCTTTTTTCGATGATCTTGGAAACTGACCATTATCTGTGGCTGAATAAGTTTCAGTTGAACTTGATTGAGTATCACAAGCCAAATGGGAATTCGGTAATGCTTCCAAGCCCATTAATTTTGCCACAACACTGGGATGCCGACTCTGAGTTGCTGAAGAGTGTTGTAGGCTAGAGAACTTGTCATTTGAGGAGGAGGTGCCACTGCCAACATTTCTTGAGAGGTGACTGGGTTTGGAATCCGATCTGTAAGCGCGATATGAACCTTCCTTACCATCCAGTGAAAGTCTAGGAAGCTCTTTTAGCTTTGGTGTGGATTTGATGGTATCTCTTGATTCAAAAGATAAACGACTTATTTCTCTACCATCATAAGCAAACCAAGGAGCATCCTTCGATATGGAATGCCAATGCCCGTCTTTTACTTCATGTGATGATCTTGGATGTTCTCTAGTTTCTGCATAATACCAAGGTGTTTCTCTAAGTTTAGTAAGGACTCGGATAGACTCCTTTAGATCAATAGGCACACTTTGTTTTCCATCTATTCCAACTCTATAAGACCCATCAACAGATTTTGACATCTGAAGAGGTCTTGGTGAATCCCTATGTTTCATGGCATGAATGGAAGCTTCCTCTTTGGCTGTAGTTTTCGCTGACAATCCTCCTGCATCCCTATACATAGAGTCCTTCACCACATCCCTCAGGTCAAGGGAGTGACGTCCTAAATGGGGGAAGATAGTTGGTTGGTTCATAACTGCATCCCTTGAAGGAGTTTCAGGAAAAATAATCCGGTTCACGGTTGCCTCTGCTTCAGCCTTACCATCCAGAGAGGACAATGATGATGAACAAGAAGAGAATGATGCTCTTGATGATTCTGTTGAAATTCTTTGCTTTTCGTTCACACCCTTGGTTAAGATTGTATCCTGCAATGAATTCACTATTCTGCATAAGCCCAGTTTCATTCAAATGCTTGCATTTTATTTTTCATACAACATGATAATTACAAATACATGCATCAACACTAGAAAGTATCAGTACGTAAAAATTTTTCAGGAAAAACATAAACAGAATTCAGATGATTGTGCAGAAATCAAGGAGATGGATAAATCCTGAAAATGATTCTAATGATTAAAACATTCTAACAAACTTTCTAAGAAAACATTTTAACATGCTGAAAATATGTTGATGGATCAGCATATGCATACTTGATATGCTAACAAAACGTCCATGCCTCAACTTAAAAATTATTCAATCAATTTTGAACTGCAAAACAGTAAAAAAATTTTTGCCAAAAGTGAGGGGAAAAAGAAGGTTCTTACAGTTTCTGTTTCTTGATGGTGTAAGCTATTAGAATCCCTTTCCAAGCTGCCATCATTGAAGTGGGAATTACCTGAGGAAAACAGAAGATTAGATATAAATACAATGAAACTGAAACATATGACCAAGAACCAACTATTATGCAAATGACATGAGCTGATCCCCCTCATTGAGAAGATATTTAAAATAACAAAGATTCAGAATGATCTTACATTTTTTCTTTAAAAAAAAAAAAAACTACAGATAAATTATCACAAGCAAATTCAAAAAGATTGGAAAACATCTAGAGGAATACCAGAAGGAAGCCTCTTCTGGCTAATGCGAGCAGCAGTGAGAATATGGTGACGATCAAAGAGTTGGAAAATCCCAGTCATGCATCCTATCTGCTTCTGATGATCTGAGTTCTCTTCTGCTAAAGAATGCAGCAACTTTGCAGCCATATCAACCTTTTCTCTTCCAATTAAACTCAACTCCTCAACCACCACAATCAATTACACCCTCTTCATTAAAAGCTGAATGATTTATTACTCTCAAATCTACTTACACAACACTGCAAAGTTCCAACCCCTTCTGGAAAATGATTATGATTCTACTACTAATTCAACAACATGCAATCCAGAATTTCATGGATCATAACCAATTGTGCTTAAAGATAAGTAAATGAACCTCCTTTCTCTTCCTTCACCCTCAAAGCTTTGTGAAAGCAACAATTAGTGTTGTCCTAACCCTGATAACTAGAAGAGAATGGAACAGTTTCCACATTTCTCTAGTCCCATTTGAAGATCAAGCATTAAGCATTCAGAAAGAAGCTTTCCCAGCTCCAAGTAAACAATTTTCTGGATAAAACAGAAAATATCCTCAAGCCACTTTAATCAAATTCTACAGATTTGTGTTCTTAGAAAATGAAAGGAAAAAAAACTTTATCACACTGAAAAACTAATAGTCCATTTTTGAGTTGTGAACAGCTTTTCCTAAATCTCCTCAGCACTTCCAAAAGCCAGGGAAAACTGCAAGATGAAAAGTAGTATCCCAGAAAGCTTAATCAATTGTCATCACTTGCTAGAAAGAAAACCTTGTTGGGTTTCACAAAACAGACCAGAAAATACCTTGCATGATAATAGCCACAAACAATCCAAACAAAGAGGGAGAGGAACTATTATAATACCCTCTTACAATAAGCACACAATAAGAAGAAGACGAAGAAGAAGAACAGTAGCTTAAACCACCAAAAGTGAAACTAATGCCAATGCAAAGTGCAAACTGTGAAGGTATCTCAAAGGAAGGAAAGACAAGTAGAAGAGAAAGGGTGATTTTATTTTATTTTATTTTTTTGGGTTTTCATAAAAATGGGGAAAACAATCTGGTTAGAGCTGGCACAAAGGTTTCGCTTTTTTTTTTTTTTTTTTTTTTTGGTTTTATAAGAGTTATGTTGTAAGAAAAATAATTGTGTTATGTTCTAGAGATTCATTTTAGGTGCAGTAGTTTTTTTTTTCTTCAAAATATGCAGGTCCCACAAAATATTATGTGTGTGTAAGAAATTTTTTATGATTATGTTAAATGACGAATACAAACCACATTTTTTTATCAAATTGTTAATGTTTTTATGGTTTTAGAGGGAGAAAGAGGGTAGGACATGTTTGTGTGGGTCAGATGTCATATAGGCTCTAATATCTCACAAGTCAAGTCCATCATGATATGATATGCATGTGGGATGAGGATGTGTGGGAGCGAAACTGTCTGCATGTGCATGTGAGTGATATTGTCAGGACAGAGAGGGAGATGGTGGGTGAGTTCAACGTAGCCAGAAGTGGATTTGTCATTTATCTAAGTATTTGGAAAAAAAAAAAGAATTTAATTGACGGTGTTATATTAATTTGGAATGGATAAAATGAGTATAATTAAAGAAAAAAAGACTTCTCATGTATATGAGAAATCTCTTTTTCTATTATTCCTCGTTTTGATGTTTGTGCTAATTACTTTTTTATTTTTTAAAGGTGAGTCTTACTCTGTTTTTTTAATGAAAAAATTTTAATTTCTCTTTCAACATAAGAATTAAAAGCCCATAATTTAAATGTCATTCAAAATTTTGGACCACAATTTAAATGTTCTTTAAAATTTTAGATTAAGACATAATATCTGGTTCTTTCATTATCATAAATTAAAAAAAAAATATAGGTAGGTTCAACATAATAAAGATAGCAATGAGTAGAGTTACATTTTATTTAATTAAAAAAATTTAGATTAGGGAAGATACACTTACATGTAAGGTTAGAAAATATTATCAACCCAACATGAATAAACATTTAAAGTAAAGTTATACATGTCCAATAGATTGAAAAAGTTAAAAACCAAATCCAAATTAACTTATTTAAACAAAGGGTTTATTATCTATCATTTAACATGACCACAAAAAATTTCTTACACACACAACATTTTATGAGGCCTGCAGCAAAAAAAAAAAAAAAAACTTTGACATGCAAAACGAATCTCTATAATATAACACAATTACTTTTTCTACAACATAACTCTTATAAAACCCTTAAATCAAATATGCCAACCCTTCAAAAAAAAAAAAAAAAAGTTGAATCAAACACAAGGATGCTTCTCTCCTCTCACTACCGTTTACCAGCTGCAAAGTGAAAAGTCCAACCTTCCCTTTTCAAACAGTTGTCAGCTACCGAATCCTACACTATTACCAACAAGTGTGTATTTTTCTTTTCTTTTCTACTGACTACTGCTTTACAATTTTTTAAGTAACGACATTAGTCCTTATTCGAGCATATAATCCACATAATATTTTAAATAAATCGAGTCCTTGTTTAATAAGTAAAATTTATTCACACGATAGCTCAGATTGACTAACGACAACTCGTGGTTATTAAAAGTGTATGTGCGAGTACATATAAAAGCACTCATTCATTGTTTTCTTGTTTTACATACCAGGAAGCTACCGTTAAGCTATATATTAAAGGATAATATTTCTATCATGTAACATGATATAGAAGAGTATTCTTACTCACACATTGAATATTATGTCATCATTTCTTTTGTTTTTCATTTTTTTTCATGATGGGTCCCACCAAAGTTTGTTTGTGTAGGAAATCGGTTTTGTATTATGTTACATAACATATGTATTTCTCTATATTAAAATGATAAAGAGATACATTATTTAATGTTTTTATTTGATAGTTTAAATTTTCAGGGAAATTCAAGTCATTTTTTTTTTCTACCTTGTGGACAAGAGTCTAATAATATCTGCTTCTATTCTTCCAATTAAATAACTCATTTAATATTTAAGAAAATTTTACTTTTTAAGAAAATTATCACACTTTGTCAAAAAAATTAGGAAATGATATAAAGTTTTATTCGTGGGATAACATTATTAAAGTTAAGTATGATGTGTGGGGTTTTTTTTTTTTTAATACATATATGTACATGAAGGAAACTTAGGTACATAAATAATATAATAATTCCGACTTTTATAAAGAGTGTTGCTTAGCAAGAGCAAGAAAGTCTCCATTCCTTAACCTAATGCGCGGTTTAACATATATATGGATAAACATGTTATTGAAGACAGTAGGTGATATTATATCACTAAGAGGTTTGAATCATGTATGTTAGAAATATATTGTAATTAGGGTTTCTTTATTTTGTATTAGATCTGATTACATTAGGTTTGGGCTTAGCCCATTAGTTTGTTTATATATTGTACATCCTTCATCAGTTAATACACACAGCATTATTTCAAATGTTCCTCTCTTTCTCTCGTTATTTAACATGGTATCAAGAGCCTAAGGAACTTTGAAAAAAAAAAATTTCGGTGAACCCACTGTTCATCGTATTTTACAATTTTTTTCCCAGAACTGTCTCGTTGTCAGTTTCCAGATGATTTTCTTCCGCATTCACGCTTCTGTACCGTCAAACACCACCGTCCGGTGGTATTTTCCGGCACGCAGCCTACCGCCATGATCGTCTTGACAACGCGGTCACAACGGCACCGGCCGCCCCCTTAGAAGACATCCCACGCGCGCGTGCAAGTTTCAGCACCCTCCTCCAACCAGCGGCGCGTGGAGCCTCCTTTCCGGCTGCGGCTGGTTGCGATTTTTTCGTCTTGCTGAGAAGATTCTGGATCCGGTCTTGTTTTTCTGTTTCGACATCTTTTTGCGTTGACGCGCAGATCCCTCTTCTACCGGTTAGTTGTGTGATATGTTCTTTCTGATTTTTTTTTTTTTTTTTTTGATTATGGACTCTCCTGTCTCCAATGTTTCTGTTTCTGGGACTCCGGCTTGACAAAAGTCGGAGTCTACTATTTTTTCAAATTATATCCTTGCTCCGTTGAGTGTGGATAAATTGGATGGGTCCAACTATGATTCTTGGTCTTCCGATCTGCGACTTTGGTTGGATGGCAGAATTATCAATCCCATCTTACCGCTAAGGCTGAATCTGTGGCAGAAAATGACCACACACGATGGAAGATGATTGATGCTCAGTTGTGTAGTCTCATTAAAGCTACTATTCATCCGTCTATTAAGCAGATTTTTCGACCTGCTAGTACTTGTGAAGTTGTTTGGATTCAGGAAAAAGCACTGTACACCAATGATACCCAGAGATTCTGTGGTGTGTGTCAGAAATTGATGACTACATTTGCTCCTCGGGACTTCCATTGTCCTATGACTGAATATTTGGGGAAAGCTCAGAGTCTACTTCATGATCTTAATGAACTTCTGCCTCTCACTGGTGATGTTACTAAGGAACATGAACAACGTAATACACTTTTTATGTTGTTCATTTTATATGGTTTGCCTGACCATTTATCTGCCAATCGGGATCAAATTTTGGGATCTGCTACAGTTCCTACACTGGAATCCGTGATGTCTACCTTGCTTAGAATTCCCTCTAAGCCCTCTATGTCATCAGTACCTCCTATGATGCATATACCCCCCAGTGGATTCTGTTGACTCTTTTGCTCTTGCTGCTCAAGGGTATAGTCGTGGACGTAGAGAAGATTCTGTTGACTCTTCTGCTCTTGTTGCTCGAGGGTATGGTCGTGAACGTCGATTCTCTAAAGGAAAGCTATTATGCACTCATTGTCATCAGACCAATCATACTGTTGACCGCTGTTGGAAGCTTCATGGAAGGCCATCTTCACCTCCTCGGAATGCTCATGTTGCTCAGGCTTTCTCTAGTACCTCGGCTCCAGAGTTACCTTCCAGTGCGCAACCTCCAGCTGCTCTTCTGAACGAATTTGTGACTTGGTGGTCTGAGAAGCAAACATCAGGTCCTATTGCATCCATTGCTCTAACTGGTAATTCTTTTGCTGGCATCTCTCAGTTGCACTCTATAGGCCCTTGGACTCTTGATTCTGGGGCTTCTGATCACATTTTTGGTAATAAGTCCTTATTCACTTCCTTTGTACTACTGGTTCTTTTCCCACTATTACTATGGCCAATGGGTCTCTGGTCCAATCAAGGGGGATTGGCACGGTTCTTCTTTTACCCAATTTATCTCTGGATCATGTTCTATATGTTCCCGATTCTCCTTTTAACTTATTTTCTGTTAGTCGTTTGACCAAATCCATTGACTGTGTTGTTTCTTTTACTAAAACCTCTGTCATCTTTCAGGACCGGAGTTCAGGGAAGGAGATTACCAAAAGATGTGAGTCTCAGGGCCTCTATCAACTAGTTCCCTCTTCTTCAGCCTGCTCCACTGTGGATTCTCCTCTTACTATACATGCTCGTCCGGGTCATCCTAGTCTTGCAAAGCTTCAAAAGATGGTTCCACATTTATCGTCTCTTTCTACTTTAAATTGTGAGTCTTGTCAGTTTGGGAAACATACTCGTAGTACGTTTCCGAGTCATCTTAGTCGTCAAGCTGTTTCTCCTTTTTCTGTGGTCCACTCTGATGTTTGGGGACCAAGTTGTCATTCTTCTACTCTAGGTTTTAAGTACTTTGTTACTTTTATTGATGATTATTCCAGATGTACTTGGTTATTTTTAATGAAAAAGCGGTCTGAGTTGTTTTCTATTTTTCAGTTATTTTATAATAAAATAAAAACTCAATTTGGTTTTCCTATTCGTACTTTTCGTAGTGATAATGCATGTGAGTACTTATCTCATCAATTTCAACAATTCTTTTCATCTCATGGCATTCTTCATCAAACATCTTGCCTTCATACACCTCAACAAAATGGTGTAGCTGAGCGCAAGAATCGCCATCTGGTTGAAACCACTCGTGCCTTGTTAATTGATGGCAATGTTCCATACACATTCTGGGGTGATGCTATACTTATTGCATGCTATCTCATTAATCGCATGCCATCATCTGTTCTTAATCATAAGGTACCTCACTCTATTTTATTTCCCAATCAAGCTCTATATCCTTTAACTCCACATGTGTTTGGTTTTACGTGTTTTGTTCATCATCTTGGTCCAGGTCTGGATAAGTTAGCTCCCAAGTCTCATAAATGTGTTTTTCTGGGTTATCCTCAGTCTCAAAAGGGTTACCGTTGCTACTCTCCCACTTTACGTCGATACTTTATCTCGGCGGATGTCTCCTTTTTTGAATCAGTTCCCTTTTTTGGATCCTCTACTACTCCTGTGGACACTGATTTTGTACAGTCATTCTTCCCATGTGACCTTCTTTACCTTCCGTCTTTTCCTATCAATGTTTCTGACTCTCCTTCTATCACCTCCTCTGCTGATGAGATCGAGCATAGTTCGTCAGATGTATCTGTGGACTCACATTCAACTGCATCTCCTCCCACGGCTTCGGTCCCACCTTCGGATAGTGACCTTCCCATTGCTCTTCGTAAGGGTACTCGTGATACTCGCCCTTCGGCCAGGTATACAGTCAATATTAGTTACCATCGTCTTTCTCCATCATATTTTTCTTGCCTTTCCTCTTTGTCCTTTATATCTGTTCCTAAGACTACATGTGATGTACTTTCACATTCGAGATGGAGACAAGCTATGATTGATGAAATGAGTGTTCTTCATCATAATGGCACATGAGATCTGGTGCCTCTTCCTTTTGGAAAATCTGTGGTTGGTTGCAGATGGATTTATGCTGTTAAGGTTGGACCTGATGGTCAAGTGGATCGTCTTAAAGCTCGCTTGGTGGCGAAGGGTTTCACTCAAGTCTTTGGCTTGGATTTTATTGATACTTTTTCTCCTGTGGCAAAAATGTCCACTGTTCGCCTTTTTATTGCCATGGATGCTATTCGTCATTGGCCTCTCTACCAACTGGATATCAAGAATGCTTTTCTTCATGGTGATCTTGAGGAAGAAATTTATATGGAGCGACCTCCTGGATTTGTTTCTCAGGGGGAGTCAGGTCTTGTCTGTCATCTTCGTAAGTCTCTCTATGGCCTCAAACAATCTCCAAGAGCTTGGTTTGGTAAATTTAGCAGTGTTGTTCAACAATTTGGCATGACTCGGAGTGCAGCTGATCATTCTCTCTTTTATCGTCATTCTGCTTCTGGATCTATTTATCTGGTGGTAGATGTGGATGATATTGTCATCACAAGTAGTGATCGACATGGGATCACTCGATTGAAACAACATTTATGTCATCATTTTCAGACTAAGGATATTCGGAAACTTCGATACTTCTTGGGAATCGAGGTGGCCCAATCTAAAGCTGGTGTTGTGATATCCCAGAGGAAATATGCTCTGGATATTCTTGAAGAAACTGCTCTATTGAATTCAAAGTCTGTTGATACTCCTATGGATCCAAGTATCAAGCTTCTACCAAATCAGTGGGAGCCCTTTTCAGATCCTGAGCAGTATAGAAGATTGGTTGGAAAATTAAACTACCTCACAGTCACTCGGCCTGATATTTCCTTGGCAGTTAGTGTTGTCAATTAATTTCTCAATTCTCCATGTCAAGAACATTGGAATGCAGTTATTCGTATTCTTAAGTATATCGAGGCATCTCCAGGAAAAGGCCTTGAATATGAAGATAAAGTTGTTGGGTACTGTGATGCTGATTGGGCTGGTTGTCCAGCTGATAGGAGATCTACTTCTGGGTATTGTATCTTTATTGGAGGCAACTTGATTTCCTGGAAAAGTAAGAAACAAAGCGTAGTTGCCAGATCAAGTGCTGAAGCAGAATACAGCTCCATGGCGACTACTACTTGCGAGCTCATCTGGCTTAAATAGCTTCTCAGAGAGCTTAAGTTTGGAGGCACTGGACAAGCAACTCTCATTTGTGATAATCAAGCAACTCTACACATTTCATCAAATCCAGTGTTTCATGAAAAGACCAAGTATATAGAAATAGATTGTCACTTTGTTCGAGAAAAGGTTTTTGCTGGTGAAATTAAAACTAGCTTTATACTTTCTAATGAGCAATTAGCAGATGTGTTTACAAAATCTTTGAGGGGTCCTCGAATAGAGTTTATATGTAACAAGCTTGGTGCATATGATACGCTCCAGCTTGAGGGGGAGTGTTAGAAATATATTGTAATTAGGGTTTCCTTATTTTGTATTAGGTCTAATTACATTAGGTTTGGGCTTAGCCCATTAGTTTGTTTATATATTGTACATCCTTCATCAGTTAATACACACAGTATTATTTCAAATGTTCCTCTCTTTCTCTCGTTATTTAACAATGTAAATAACAGAATGGAGTAGATGATCAGAATTATCACTGTGTATTAATGGAAAAAATAAGAACAGACTTACTTGTCAGATATATGAGACAGAATGATGAAAATATTCAGAGTCCGTGAAATAAAATTCGAGCCCACAGAACGTGTCTCCTTAAGACAATTTGTCCCCTCATTGAAGCCTAAGGTTGATGGACACTTGTCTCCCAGGATAGAATAGATTTCGTCTAAAGAGTGGTGACACTACCAGTCAACGGCCCAAACGAACACAACAAAATGTCAGAAGAAATTACACCGGAGTATGAACAGGAATATGCCAACCGGAAGGAAGGAAAAATTTAGGCAGAGCAGCAGTGCAGAAAAATCGGATTTTTTTCTGAAGGGGTCATGGTCTATATATAGAAAACGTAAGGTCACGTTTCAAGAGGCACCTATTCGACGACGAAACAACACACCCGTGGACACGAAAAGACATATTCGTTCAACACAAAAAGACACTCATTCAAGGATGAAACAACATGTCCGTTAGGATGAAACAACACATATGCTTGTCGACAAAAAAGACACACATTTTCACAACAAACTTTTTATTCATAACTTATGGGATTTAGACCCAAAATCCAACAAAACATTCACATTCACTTTTTTTATATGTAATAAAAATAAATTATAATATTTTGATTGGGTTAGATTGTTTAATTAACGAAATTCTCTATGCTTACAATCATTCTATAACGTGTCTCTCTCTCTCACACACAGTCTGCATTTCTGTATTTTCCTAATCCCATATATGCATTACAATTTATTGTATGATTGATGAGTTGATTCATCATTAAAAACACGACACCATACATGGAGGCCATTATTCTCAATATCAAAAGGTCCAAAAGCTGCATCAGCTAACACCATGAATTTAATTTGACAATGATGTTGTACGTAGGTATACGTACGTGTGTGTATGTATATATATAAACACATGGACACATACATCCCACACATAAATTATATATCCTTTTATCTTTAACAAAGATGTATTAGAGAACAAGCTTATATACATTGGTGGAGCTAGATCCCACAAGTTCATATAAATATTTATCTTATACTCCATTTAAATTTAAAAAAAAAAAAAGTATAGTATAAATTTGTCCCCTCAAACTCGACCTTTTAATTTTTTTTTATTTCTCTGAGAATTCTTTAAATCGGACTATGTTTTGATTCATTGTCCTCGTGTCACTCAATTCTCCTCTTACAAAATTTCCTGACACTGTTATTATTTATTTATTTTATTTTTTTAATAGATTGAAAAGTTTATGTGAGATTAAATATCAGTATCCCACCTGGGACAGGAAAATTTTTCCAACTTCATTGAGAATTTTAGAAGGAATTACATATTATTATTATTTTTTTTATATTAAAATTACATATTATTTTACTAACAAAGTTCTCACGTCTTTTTATGGATTTCGAACTCACGCTCTCGTGAAATATAAATCAAATCCTTAGTCAATTGTATCCACTTTTATTGACTATTATTTATTTATTTATATACACAATATGTAATTCCATTATTCCTACCCTACTCATGCCTCATCTAGATTGCATTTTAGGGTACCCCAGAGAATAAATGATGAAAAAGTCCGTTATTGAGGAAACTGGGAATTCCGTGTCAGATTCCTTGGGCACATGACTCCCCGGCTATCCCTAATGTATTCCAAATTCTCCCTACAAGCTATGCAGTGTGCTTTTTCATCTTTGTTTTTACTCGAGTTTCACTATTAAAGAATAATTAATGGACGTTAACCATGGGTCCAATCATAAAAGTCCATAGGGTTTACTTTGTTTTAACACGCCTATGAACAACATCTTTCGTCACCGGATATATATATATATATATATATATATATATATATATATATATATATATATATATATATATATATATATATAAACGGTAGCTGTAGATAAGTTTATCTGACAAAAGTATTTCTACAGCCACTTTAGATAAACTTATCTACAGCTATTGTTTATAACTATGTTCTCCGGGAAGAACATAGTTATAACATTAAAAGTTGTTTTTTTTTTTTTTTCTCTCCTTATTTACTTTTCAGAACCTGTCTGCTGACATGGAGAGAGAAGAAAAAAGTAACTTTAATATTATAATTATATTCTCCCAGGAGAACATAGTTATAAATAATAGCTGTAAATAAGCTTATCTAAAGTAGTGCAGAAATATTTATTCCATATATATATATATATATATATATATATATATATAAAAGCATGAAATTATATTCATATTTATTACAATAGCACAATAACAATATTTTTGTGGTTTAACTTTCCCTCATTATTTTTTTCTCATAATCCAGCTGTCATTTAGAAGATGGCCCATGTTAGCATAATGACATGATGATGTTACACTGTGTAAATTTCAATTAGTCCATGGTACGTGCATGAGGATCATACGCATGTATTTACTTATCTGCCAGCAATCGAAAGTGCTAGTGATATATGGGGACAGAGCAGGTTAAGGCCTAGATAGCAATATAACCCCACACCCAAAAAACAAGTGAACTCACATGTGGGGTGCCGGACTCTATAAGGCAGAACCAACCAACCTAACACAATCATCAATAACCCATGCTCATTGAAACATTATTCACAACCCTCTTTGATTGGCACATTATGCCTTACTTTTTTCGTAGAAAGCATCCCCCACCAATAATCATCATGTGTAGACTTATAGATTCACCTCAATCAGTATAAGAATTATATGCAAATGTGGGATCTAACCCCCGATAAAAAGCATATCAGATATGATTGTGCAACCAAAAAACAAGGAAAAATTCCACCTTGAAGAACTGTTCAGGTTCTTGCCATAAGGGGAAAATTGAAACTTACTCAACCTTTTGCTTTTTAAGGCTGTGAAAGTGAAATGGAAATTGGGATATTTTAGGTCCAAGCTTGGATTTGAAGTAAAGTGGCTGCAAATAAAGCTGAATCCATTACTTATTGAGCTTCTTTTTCTTTTATATACTGTTTGAGTTTAGGAAAAACTAAAAAAGAAAGATCCTACGCTATATTTTAATGTTATTGTATTGGCATATAATTGGCATAAAGGATTGAAAAATGAAATGTGATAAGATTTAATGGCATAAAAACCTAGGGGTGTGTCATTGTATAATTATATGACATTGTATCATTTTATTGAGTTTCGTTTTAGATTCCTTCTCTAGGTGTGCCTAGGGATTTCGGATTTGTGGATCATTTTGGAGAAAGCTAAGTAACTTACGTGACAAGTAAGCCATTTTGCGAAGCTTCCAGAGGCAAGCTCTATGTTTAAGGAGTTCTCTCATATCTATGTGCTTCATCATGGTTAGTGGATTATGGTTGGTATTCTATGATTGTCTTCTGATACTTGGTACAGATGCATTAATATAGAGCTATATGATAAAATGATAGGTTTTGTTTTGATGTGATTACTATGATGATTCATGGCCAATGAATTTATGCGCACTGATTTTCGCTTGGGGTCCTCCCTTGGGATTGACTGTGTACATCTCTGATATGTGTTGAGTTTCACTTGGGGTCCACCCTTGGGAACACATGCGTTGATTTTCGCTTGGGGTCCTCCCTTGGGAATGACTAAGTACATATCTGATGTAATATGTGAATATGCTCAGTTCTGTTATGATATTTGTTTATATTATGCTTTATATACTCTGTATTTGACTTTCATGCAGGAGCGAGCCCAAGGTATGGAGATTACTATATAAACCTGGAGCTTACTGAGATTCGTTATCTCACTCCCGTTTGGGGACATCATTTCAGGTGTGCAGATAGCCGGTGAGCCCTCTTGGGACAAAGATACGACCCGTGGCTAGAAGTGTCGTAGTGGGAATGTGTATTTTGGATGATTCATCATCACTGTTTAGAGACATGATATTTGGGTAGCATTATACTGCTATTATTTTAGAGGATATATATTTATTGCTTATTTGTGTTCTATTCATTTTGGGATCGTGATGTCTGATCCATTAAACTGTATATGGTCTGTATATGTTTTGTACATATTTTCTGCTCTGATGCATGTACATTTGTGTATTCAGGCATGTTATATAATAATGTAGTATTCAGAAATATGCATGTGTTGAGTTATGTATGCTGTTAGACATAGTGGCACGGAGCCAATTATGCATGCACCCATAGATGGGTATTAGGTCCATTGTTGGACAATATATGATTATACGATGTATTTAATGTGATATGTTTATCAGGTATAGATTATGAGAGAGGGATTTAATCCTCATTTGTTCGGTTTTCATCCGTTACGCTGTTCGATTTTAAACTCCTTCTGGATTAACACTTTTTGTCATATTCGAATGGTCAAGGGCCATTGCATGTGGTCACTGAGAAAAGATGAATGCTTAGAAAAGGAATTATGATTGATAAGAAAGAATGGACGTAATGCTATATATCATGCGAAACGAAATAAAGAAAAGGAAAAAATTAGCTCGCATTTTCATAAGCTAATGCAAGATTATGAGTTAAGTCTTCCGCTAATGCATGTTTTAGTATCATATGTATGTTAATTGAACCGGCTCGAGACGGAGATATTACATTTATAGTATCATAGTGGTTTCTCTAGGGAGTTCCATGTTATATAGCATAAGATGTTTGAAGTTGATGTTCTTGAGCGTTTGGTTGGAGTGTTGTATACGGCATGTGTGATCACTGAATGTGAGCATACCTAACTCATTCTTTTGTGTAATATGTGCAGAGATATGATTCCTTCAAGGAAAACTTGTGGGGCATCTAATAATCATGATCCACCACTGAACCCTATTATAGCAGTTTTGCCTACGCTGCAGTAGACTTTGGCTGCATCTAGGCTTGAATTAATGATGAAGGTTGATGCTCACCGGCAAGTGTACCGATCGCACAAGTAATATAATGAGTAAGTAAAATATCGTCTCCACAGGGATTGTAAACCAAGTACCACAATAACCAGTCCCCTTAAATTGGAAAACTCGGTTGTTTTTGGAAAATTGTGAATTGATGGTAAAATAAAGATAGAAAGTTTAAAATATAATTTTCAATTTAATAAGCAATGGTAAAATTTGGATTTTTGAGAGATTAATAAAAGACATTGCAGCTAAGGTACATGCACCATATGATCCCCGCTTTAAACTTTGGATTGATTAAAAATGTTCATTAATTTTAATAACTCAGACAAATTATCATCTAAACATAATTAGTTACATCCTAATCCCTTGGTAATCTAACTCTTTAATCCAATTGGAACCCTAATTCCTTAGCAATCTCACATGAAATTAAGCATTAACCACGATAAATTAAACGACTGCAATCCACACAAGTATATCCCAAGAGCATGCATAAATTATTACTTTACCCCCTTTCAGAATCAAAACCCTATTCCTATTGCGAATCCTAATTCCCAAATTATTATATCCTATTAGGTTGATCAAGTCTAACAGAAATAATAAACAATACGCACAGGGTAAAAATAAAATATATTAAAATAAACAAGCAAAAATAATTCAATCCATCGTGAAAAAGGTTAACATAGGGTTTGTGACCCTAACTACAATAAAAAAATTAGCCAGCCATAAACATAGCTGACATACAATTATAAAAGAGAAAAGAAAATAAAATTACTATGAGAAAACGAAGAATGATCCTAAGCTCTTCTTCTCTTTCTGGAATCCTTGTTCTCCTCTGTCGTCCGAATTTCACTTTTTTGGTTAACAGGAACGACCTTTTAAAACATCAAGATCAGTCCACGCTGAAGTTCGCGTGGGTCGAGCAAAAGTGGCGCTGCAACCGCGCCAACTCTCTGGAATCAGTAATGAAATGCATACACGCGCGGGTAGCGCCAACTTCCGCGCGGGTAGCGCGGTTCTCCTTTCCTTGTTTTTCAGATTTTGTATTTCTTCACACTTTTAACCTGTAAAAAATAATAAAAAATGAAAAATAAACTGAAATAGAAAAAGTAAATAATAAAAGTGATTAATATACAAAAATGCTATTTTATGACTAAATTTTTATTATTTTTGGCTTGAAAAATATCACATGCCAGAGGCACATCAAATCATTCCCAGATTTAAACGTTGCTATCCCCAGCAACGAACGAGACTTAACCCAGGAAACAAACAATTAATCCATCATAACAATACATAGACACTCTCAGACACATTATACTAAGCATGATTGATCCAACATCATAAAATTCCAACAATATCATCAGCTTCTTAAAGATGCAAGTCTACATTGATTTGTTAGTATTTGGGTGTCCTAGAGACAATCTTATGATTAAATAAGCACATAGATGTAGACCTTTGTATTGTCGCAAATAAATAAAAGCATTCTTTATCCTGTTTCATATTGTCTCGATATTACTGTTAACTGGATAAACCCCTTGGAATAAAATAGGTATCTCTTGAGTATCTGTGATGAGATCACGATCATGAGGATTCAAGGATATTGGATGTTTATTCCTAATTTTATGTTCCTAGTCTAGAGACACTGAGAATGGGGATCAGTGATCTCGGGTAAGACTAGCACGACTTATCCACTTGTATTCGGATGCAAGGTAAAGACCTCATGAGCTACAGATATGGAGATGTCTTAGCTAAAGTCGTGGGTGGATCTATAACGGTATAGCTCGCACTGAACAGACCCACAAAAGAGACTCTATGAGGAAATCTCACAGAGAGTATCATTAGAGTAGTCTCTTTATATTTGGGTATGTCTTTCCTTAGACCAGAAGTTATTACCTAGACTGTGTTCTAGAAGGCATGCTTTGACTGTATACCTCGTCTGCCTGAAACATGGAGACTCATAGGTATACTGTTGGGCTTGTCCTGAAAGAGCACAGGGCTAGGGTGATAAGCTGAAGGAATTCGTCAGATCTCTGTGAGAGATTAGGTTATCTGAAAACCGGAGAAATCGGGATGACATTTACAGGGACTCGGGAATCTATGCATAGTAAAAGAGATCATGAGATGATCTGCCTTTAGAGTCAGTAAATTGAAGATTCCCTATTTCGAATAAAGCTTACCCTAAACCGCAAGGGTTGATACGTTTCCTTACCCTAGGTTTTATGGGAAGGTAATCGAGACGAAAGGAAATACATACGGTAACCAAATATGTGTAATAGGATAATTATGTCATTAACCTAACTAGCTCTGGGGGCAACAAAGCATTGCTAGTGCTCTGTGTTGTCATTAGATGGGTTGTGGGCTTATTGGGCCCAAGCCCATTTATGTCAGTGGCTATGTTGGGCCTAATGAGTCACACACTAACACTTATTGTCATGACAATATAGCATTAAAGGTATTGGGCCTAATAATGGTTGTTTGCCCAAGAAGAAGTTTGGAAGCCCACCAAAAGGAAAAAAGGGCGCATGGTTAGTTAATGGGCTTGGATGGTCCAAGACATTACTAATTAATTTAATTAGTTAAATTAATTATCAAATGTTTAAATTTTGAATTTTGAATTTGAAATTTGAAATTTGAATTTTGAATTTTGAATTTTGAATTTTGAATTCTGAATTTGAAATTTGAAATTTGAAATTTGAAATTTGAAATTTTGAATTTTGAATTTTGAATTTGAATTTTGAATTTGAAATTTGAATTTGAATTTGTAATTTGAATTTGAATTTAAAATTTAAATATTTGAACATTTGAATTCAAATGTTTGAATTTGAATTTGAATTGTGAATTGGCTATGAAAAGTTGTTTCATAACAAAAGGATAAGATAAGATCTTGTTGGAACAAATCCCAAATATCAAGAGGAGATCTTTGAGAATCTTCTAGTGAGGATATGGGGCGCTGATTTAGGTATCTGATGATGGTCATAGGATCAACCAAATGAGCTCCAGTCAGATTTGGTTTGTTGAGAGAATAAGTGAGACAGTTGGATCAAGTTTGAATGCAACTGTTCAATGTATCTGGACTGTTATGAGGCCAAGTGGGGCGCACCATATGGCTGGCCATATGATGGTTGTTGAGTCAGATTCTTGTTGAGATATTCACTTGATATCATGAGGATGTGAGAGGAGGTTGTTGACAAGATTTGAATTTTGCAACAACTCCACTCATCCCCCTAGTGTGCGCTATATATAGGGCCTTATTTGAGTGAAGAAAATTAAGTTTTTAATTAACTCATTCTCTCATCTCCTTGTGGGTTCCTTTTGTGAGGTTTTTCTTAAGAGAGTTTCGAAATAACCTAGCCTTTTTCAAAGAAAACCATGCGCCACTTTTGTGTCTATTCTTGCTGAATATTCACTCTTCTAAACACCTTGACCTAGCCTCCTCCTTCACACATTGGGCGCATAGCTTGCCTTCATTGGTGTTTTCGTTGGTGGCCTTGAAGAAGAGTTCTTCCGTCTTGACAAAGGGTGGTGTGGATCAACATTAGAGGGCTTGCATCTTCAAGCCTCATCTTGATCATCCTCCAGTTTTGGAAAGCAAACAAGGTAACATCCATGCCCTAAAGCATGTTTCTTGATATGGTATGTGTTATTCCGCTTGAAAATTTTTGTTTTTCCCTCTCACATGCCTCGACCTTCAAGGTCAATTTCTTTCAAGTGGTATCAGAGCCCGGTTGCTTTACCATCGGCGGGTGATGGTACCTTGTTTGTAAAAACTTGTTCTTTACGGTCAAAATTCTTTAAAGAATTGAAACTTGAATCATAGCATATGGATTTCGAAATACTATGCTTTAAATCGTTAAAGTTTTTATTTGATGAACATGTTAATGTGATTGCTATGTTCATGTGTCTGTATGTGATCATGGTTTTGTTTCTTTTCTTTGTGAAAGTTTTAAAAGAAACACCTTTCTGAAAGGGATAAAATCGGCCATGAGGGGTACTATGAGTACCTTGATTGTTTTCTTAATTTTCGCTGTGAATTGTTCTATGAGAAAGACATGAAATTTTGTTAAAAATTTAATCATATATGTGATATGTGATTCGGCCATACCATGTGTGGTGTCAGCATGTGTGGTTTAATTTTGTGTCCTTTGAGAAAGAGTCATCAAAATTTGAATTATATTAATTGTTATATAATTCGGCCATTAAGAAAATTTGAATCATGATTCTTGTGTTGATATTTTAATGTTAAAATGTTCTGACGTATGGATGAACATGTTATATAATATGTGATATTATGTGCTTGCTAGTTATTTGTATTTACAGGTACAAATTGGAAGGGGATGGTCATGGTGCCCGAGTTTAAATTTCAAATTTTATATTTTAAATTAAAGGTGTAATTTTGTTCGATTTGAATTAAAATGTAATTTTGAATTTTAAATTTTGTATTTGTCCCTCCAAAGATGTTTTGGAGTTTCTTCAATTATATGTAATTAGAGAAATAGGCTAGTGGCGTTTAGACGACAAGGAGCCATTGCTTGAGAAGCGGAAGGACGAATGCACGAGCACCATGACCGTCTCAAATAAAACTGTTTTATTAGCAAGTATGCTTTTATGTTTTAAACGACTAGTATGCATAAATTGGACAAAGCACGCTTGTATGTATTATTATGCACGTCCAATTTCGACTAGTCTAAACCGATAGATGTATGACATAGGTTACGACTAGCATGATAATATACTAATACGCTTGATGAGCCCTAAATAAAAGGAACCCTTAAAAGGAATAAATTATTAAGCATATGATTACCTCCCACCACCAATATTACTCGAACCTCCTCTACATAGTGGTGCTCCACAACTCAGTTGGGACCCACTGTTTCGTTGAGTAAGAGTAGTATTAGAAGTGTTAGACACTTAGGGTGCTGGTTGATGCTTATGGGCTTAGGGTAATAATGCTAGGTTGGTTGCATGAGATGCACCACTAAGTGACAAGGAGTTGTCAACCTAATGTTAAGAGAGGGTATGAGATACTATTGATCAACCCATTATTTAAATTAATCTTGCGGTCTCAGACGAGGGTTAAAATAAATAATCGCACTCTTAATCTCACTAAGGTAAAATCTAAAAGTAGATTAACCCTAAGTCAAATGGTAAGGGTCATTGACTTAGATAAAATAGTGGGAGGGGCAATTTATTTAAAGTCTTTAATAAATTGTAACACGACAATATGTTAATTAATCTTTCTTTACATTTTTCAGTTTTTAGTATGACTAATCCACTGTCACTGCGCTCAATACTTGATACGAATAAACTGACCGGTTCAAACTTTATGGACTGGTATCGGAACCTGAGAATTGTTCTTAGGGCCGAAAAGATTGCCTACGTCCTTGATGGTCCATTACCCGTAGCTCCTAGGGAAGGGGAAGATGGGTTCACGAAATATGATTTCGAGGCCCACAAACAACACATGGATGACGATACGATGGCAGTATGCATCATGTTGGCATCCATGTCACCTGAACTGCAAAAGCAGCATGAGCATATGGATGCTCGCTCTATTGTCTTACATCTCAAGGAGTTGTATGACGTTAAAGGCAGGCATGAGAGGTATGAGGCCTCTAGAGAACTGTTCTCTTGCAGGATGTCTGAGAACATGTCTGTTAGCAGTCATGTTCTTAAGATAATCGGGATGATTGAGAAGCTAGGAAATCTAGGCTTCTTGATGGATGCCGAACTGAGTAATGACTTAGTCCTGGCCTCACTTCCACCTTCCTTCAGTCAATTCATAATGAATTATAACATGCATGGGATGCTTGTGAGCTTGCCTGAATTGTTAAGCATGTTAACAACTGCTGAAGTGTCTATCAAGAAGGATAGGACACAAGCTCTTCTGATTGGTGGGCCTAACAAGGCCAAGGGTAAGGGTAAGGGTAAGGAGCCTGCTAAAGGTGACTCCCGTAAGCCCAAAGGAAAATCCAAGAAGAAGAAGGGCAACAAAAAGGGTAAGAAAGCATCTAAGGACAAAGGCGATGCTGAGTGCTTCCATTGTGGCAAGAAAGGCCATTGGAAGAGGAATTGTCCAGACTACCTGAAGAGTGTGAAGGACAAGAAGCATGGTGATGCTTCTGCCTCAGGTACTTTCATGATTGAGATAAATTATTCTTGTGCTAATCCGACTTCATGGGTATTGGATACCGGTTGTGGTTCTCATATCTGCAATATGTTGCAGGTGCTTAGGAGCCCAAGGAGATTGGAGAGAAACGAGGTGGATCTTCGCGTTGGCAATGGAGCAAGGGTTGCTGCTCATTCTGTTGGAGATGCCGACCTTATTTTGCCTACGGGCCTTTTACTGCATTTGAATAATTGTCTTTATGTTCCGAACATTTCTAGAAACATTATTTCTATTTCTTGTTTAGAACAAGATGGTTTTACTTTTAGTATTAAGAATGGTACATTTTCTATCATTTTTAATGATATTGTTTATGGTACTGCTTCATTAATAAATGGATTGTATGTTCTGGAAATGGGAACTGAAGTGCTCAATGTAGCTGTGAAACGACCTAGGATAGAAAATCAATCTTATCTTTGGCATTGTAGACTAGGGCACATAAACGAAACAAGATTGTCTAGGATGCATGCAGATGGATACCTAGATTCCATGGATTTGGAATCCTATGGACAATGTGAATCTTGTCTAGCTGGGAAAATGACTTGTCAAAAGCCCAAGGGGCTTGAGAGTCATAGGGCTAGTGAGTTATTAGAACTCATTCACACTGATGTTTGTGGGCCAATGTCTATAGAGGCTAGAGGAGGATACTCCTATTTCATTACCTTTACAGATGACAAATCAAGATTTGGGTATGTGTACCTAATGAGATATAAATCTGAAGCCTTTGAAAAGTTCAAGGAGTTTAGGAATGAAGTAGAGAAACAGCGTGGCAAGATAATTAAGACATTACAATCAGATCGTGGTGGTGAATATTTGAGCCATGAGTTTCAGGATTATCTGAGAGAAAATGGAATTCTCTCGCAGTTTACTGCACCTTACACACCACACCAAAATGGTGTCTCCGAAAGGAGAATCAGGACCTTGTTAGACATGTCAGGTCTATGATGAATGAGACTCAACTTCCAAAATCATTTTGGGGATATGCCCTAGACACAGCGACATACCTTCTAAATAGGGTACCGTCTAAATCTGTTCAGACCACACCATATGAGATATGGAATGGTAAGAGACCCAACCTGAGTTACCTCAGGGTATGGGGATCGCCGGCTTACGTCAAAGCGTTGGCATCAGACAAGCTTAGTGCTAAGAGTACTAAATGTCTATTTGTGGGGTATCCCAAAGGTACTAAGGGATACTACTTTTACTCCATGGGTGAACACAAAGTGTTTGTGTCAAAGAATGCTGAGTTCCTTGAGAAGGATTTGATCTCTCAAGGAGCTAGTAGGAGTAAGATTGATCTTGAAGAAGTTCAAGAACCACATGAACAGATTGAGGAACCCAAGTCTACTCCACAGGCGACGTTCTCCAATGGAGAAGTAAACACACAACTCCGTAGGTCAACGAGGGGCATCCATCCACCTGAGAGGTATGGGTTTGTGATTGAGAATCAGCAAACTGTCAAGGATGATGAACCAAGTAACTACGAAGAGGCAGTCAAGGATGTTGACTCTTCTAGATGGCTTGAAGCCATGGAATCTGAAATGGATTCGATGTATCATAACAAGGTATGAACCTTGGTTCCTAAACCGCAAGGATAGTTCCTATTGGTAACAAATGGTTCTTTAAAAGAAAGACTGATGCAGATGGAAACGTTCAGACCTACAAAGCTAGGTTGGTTGCGAAAGGGTATCGTCAAAGACAAGGAGTTGACTATGATGAGACTTTCTCATCTGTTGCCATGATCAAATCTATTAGGATCATGCTTGCAATAGCGGCATATCACGACTATGAAATTTGGCAAATGGATGTCAAGACCGCCTTCTTGAATGGGTTCTTGAAGGAGGATGTGTACATGACACAACCTGAAGGCTTTGAAATCAAAGATCAGGAGCA